>NC_079891.1:33076306-33176306 GCF_024868665.1 Triplophysa rosa | reverse complement strand
ACGCTTAAACTCTGCCACGAGCCTGAAGGGTTGAGTAAACAAATCTATTCATATGTCTTCTTAAACAACATAGAATAGTGCTTTTTAAATATATATAAACTTGCTTGGATAACGTTAGTTTTGCATATTAATCTGTTCGATAATTACCGGGTAACTTCCAAACATGATGAAAGTGATGAATGTTTAGTGGGCCACACTCACTGTAAGAAGATCTTCTTCATCATGTTGAGAAGAGTGCGATGAAGCGCCGGGTCATACAGGAGTGAACTGGGAGATCTCAGCCAGCGGTAAAAATGCATCACCTGATTATCGGCGTAGACGTTGTGATACTGCGTGATCTCTCGAACCCATCCGACAACCATGCTCTTAAGAATCCTGCACGAGGACGGAAATTTCAGATCCCCCCCAAAAGTCGATTTGTGCATTTATGACATTTTTGATATTTGCAAACCTGAATGTGTTGGAGCAGAGCGCGGTCTCGTCGTAGCTGGCTACCATGTTTGCCCCCTGATTCCCTGACATCATTTCCTCCAGTGACGCGTGCTGAATGACATCGAAGCTGACGCCCATGCTGGCCCCGCCCTCCATGTCGTTCACATGCTGGGACTGTAGAATGGTGTTGACCGCCAAGCTCTGAATATCCAACTCCACGCAAACTAGAAAAAAACAGCTGAATTACCTGCAGAACACTTCTTCTAGAAAATCCCCAAGTTGTTATATTCATATATATATATATATGTATATGAAGAGTTTGGTTGCAAAATATTTCAAAAATCATGTTTTTATTGTATTAGTTAGCTGTATTTATGGCTTAAATCAAAACAAACCAACTGCAGTTTGATTGATATTAATTGGAATGCACAATAAAAAAACATGATTTTTGAAAAAATTCTCACATCTCACTTTGGAACCAAACTCTTCATATTTATGTATATTTCTATGTATAATAAAACACGACAACAAATAAAGACTGGAAATGCACAATGGAAACGCACAACAGGGCTATATAAACAAATAATACAAAAATAACAATTAAAACCATGACGTCAATCGGCGCACGGATCCTCAGCTATTAATACAGTTTTGCCGTACACATGTCCGATCGGTGTACTTGACTTCATTTGCTTACCTGTGGAGTAGCAACCCTGGCTGTTGATCTCCATGGATGCCCTCTCATCACTCTCCATCACCAGTCTGCTGTCGTCAGCCTCTTTCCCCCCGAGGTCCGGACGTGCCGTAGGCGACAGCCACAACAGGTGATTGTGCTTCCTCAAATGACGCGCGAGAAATAGATCCGATCCAAAAATAGAAATGTCTTGAGGCAGGTTTCCGACAGGTAAGTGATAATACCTGAAGACAGACAAAGGCCATTTCAGGGCAAAGAGGTCAAACTGACTGTTGTTTTAAAGCAAGCGAAGTCGTCCTTATATAGACGGTTTTATCAGACACATGCGCCTGGCCCAAATTTCGTCAGTCTATACGATATAACAATTTATATTATATTCAATTCATATTTTAGTTTATATTTATTGTAAAAAAATAATGTACTCTACATGGACTCTTTGTGGAGGTCTACCGGAAGTTCAGTTTGGGCCACATAATGTTTATGTTTGTGCTCCTGAAACGTGTATAAAAAACCCTACACATGTTACTGAATATGCCAGAACTCAAAGTTTCTGCAAAATTAAGTGAACAAATGATCTATTTTGGTGAAGAAAAAAAATGAGGACATAGAAATGTATAAGATAACATTTCTAAACAACATAAAAATCACATATCATCAAAAGTTAATTATCCAAATGATCATATTAAAGACATTTTCCAAATGACAAGTATTGACACGAACGTGATCTCAACACTCCAGTTTCAGTTGGTCTGTGTTGTACCTGGCCATATCAAAAGCCTGCGACAGGCAGCTGTCCAGATTGAGGTAGTGTTTAATCATGCGACGAGCCCCGTGACGCTGCCAGTCCAGAACGTTAAAGCTTATCTCGTCAATAACGTGAACCGGCACCACAGGAAACTCCCCCAGGACCGCCATGCCGGAAGCCAGACGCCGGAGATCCCAGTTAGACTGAACGGCGATGAGAGTGGGTCCGCGGCGCTCCTCCTGCACACACGTTCAGAAGCTGTTATTCTTCTTCTGTTGCGATTATTGCGCTTTTAGTGGCATTTAGACATGTCAGGGTCTACCTTGTAGTTGAGCAGAATACGCTGCAGAGCACGATAAATTGATTTGATGTCGTTTTCAGCACGGACTTCGAACAGATGTTTTTCAGGGGGCAGAAGGTCCTCGGTGGTCTTCTCCAGCAGCGCCGTGCGTTCTGCACCGTACAGCGTGCTCAGGTTTGGCATCTGATTACTGCGTACCTGTGGTCATGATACACGACAGCGTATTATAAAAAGCAAGAAGCAATTCCGCTCGTTTTTTGGGTATAGATCGATTTGTACCGCAGAAATGTGACGCGTACCGTGTCGAGGACAAACACGCTGGCTTTGCGTTGGGAGGGTATGAAGAGGCCAAACAAAGCTTTATGACCCTGACTGTGATGGTACAGGTAAATGTGCCTTACGCTGCCTATAACACATACAACACAATATGTTCTTCATTACCACGACGCACATCCATCACCAAACAGTGCATTTGGGAACGGTTTTGTAACCTGGCTCAAGGTAGCTGAACTGGGCCAAAGACCTCATCTCTAGATGTTCCAGGTCAAAAGTGTCCGCTTCTCTGCCAGCCAGGTTTCTGACCACCTGTTTGTTGACCATACACATGCAGCCCAGCTGGACCAGAGCCCGGAACAGCAGTGGAACCTGGGACACATGGAACAGATGCAAGAAACGGAACTCTGACCTCAGGTCCATTTTGACATCAATACACGCACCACAGATTTCATTAGAAACATATTTGGGAGACACACTGACCTGTGTCTCATATACACCCTCAATATCAGGAGCGGAGAGTTCAGCATTGATCTCATTGATGTGTTCCTGGTACATGTCCTCAGGAACTGTGTACTGGTACAGGAAATAAGACACACTCGAGCGAGGAAGTATCCGGTTCACCTGGAAAGCAAATGTATTGACGGTAGAAACTCAATCGGGAGCACAACTTCGCATTCATCTACATGTCTCCATCTACAATGACCAGAACTGACTGCTTTGAAAATGGCACCTTTTTGCAGGTAGCTGCCTCATCTTGCTTTGGCACTCTTTGATTGACATAAAACACTCGTGGGATGTTGAGTTTCATGCAATGCAGGTCGCTGCCGATTACCGCCCACAATTTATAAAGTCCTGGGTGATTGGTCTCTGCAATCTGGTGGGAGTGGTTTAAGAAATGATATGCATTGTGAAAGCGCAAAAAGTATTAATGGCAGAACTTCGACGTCCATTGGTTGTTGCAAGTCTCATTAAGAAAATATCATACGACAACTAGTCACAAGACAAATTAGAAACAAAAAGAAATGATCGACACGTACACGAGTGCGAGTACATAGAAATGATTTTGGGTGAACGATTCAAAGCTGTTTCGCTGACTTACCTGAACAATCTGCCAGGGCATGTCTAGTATACTGCGGGCGGTCCTCCGCAGGAAGCTACCGAGGCCTGTTGTCGGTCCATCACGGATGACTCCACCTCCGGTTGGCTGAGATTCCCCGGCCATCAAACGCCGTCGCTTCCTGCGTTCCTTCCTCTGGCGAATCTGCAGCTCCCATTTTTTCTTATGGTAGCGCAGCCAGACCAGAAGTTCCTCCTGTTCACACATGCATTCATTTACATTACATTTACATTCATGCATTTGGCAGACGCTTTTATCCAAAGCGACTTACATTGCATTATCCTATACATTTGTTTCTAAGTATGTGCAATCCCCTGGCATCGAACCCACGACCTTGGCGTTGTCAGCACTGAGCTACAGGAAAGCCATTCAAATGTATCAGATGCAAAATGAAGCTCTTTCAAAAGGATGACTGGTGACAGATCTGCTTTACCCGACTGCTACCAATCGCCGGCGGTGGTCCGAGTATTTCTCTCCAAGACTGAGTGAGCTCCTGGTCCTGTGACTCGAGCTGGCTGTCCTCTCCCTGTGAAATCCTCTTCCTCTTAGTGCTGATGAGTATGGCGGGCTGCAGGGGGCGCTGGGGAGCCCCAAAATCCTCCATATCAGGAGTCTCACCTGCTCCAAGAGATTGTTGGGCCACCTAAAACAGTCAGAAAAACAAACAGGTGGGCATATAGATGCAGATGGACGGGACAGGGAGAGCGTGAACGATTCTGATGGTACCTGTCTTTTTCCTTCACTGGTAAACAGCTCGCTGATTTTCTTCTGTTTGTAGATGTCATTCTTTTCCAGAAGCTTCTTATGAAGCCAGTCTGGATGGCGGACTCTAGGTACGGGATTTTTCACCTGAGAAAAGAAAACCTGGATGGTCAGAACTGGGAGCGAAACGCAAGACATGACGAATCAAGCCTGTCTTCCACCATTCAAAGAGATACGACTGTTGACTTGCTATGACGTAAATACTCTGCCCAGAGTTTCTTCTATAAAGGAGACACGCGTCCCCGCGTGGTATAAAGGAGGCGCGCGTCTGCGCCCGCCCCCCGCGTGGTATAAAGGAGACGCTACCCTAACACAAGTGACCAAAAAACGTGCTGTTGCAACTGATCAAAAAAGCTTCAACTTTTGCCATTTCATACTTTCCAATGTGAAAGAACAGAAGGGGGTTTGAGTGAAGGTGAGGGTTCAATTACCTGTTGTAGAGCTGCAGGAATAGTGATGATCTTCTGAATGGCACTACCCAGCCGCTCAATGTAGTAACCCCAGTCCAGAATCTAAAATGGGAGAGGCACAAACCAGATATGATAATGGAAAACATAAAGAATGATGCAACATTCTGTCTCATGGCCATAGCTCATAATACCTAATACCAACAGTAAAGAGAACTCACAGATCTGATGTCAAGATCATGAAGGCTGGGCATCTTCAGCCATTTGCGAAGGAAATGCTTTTTAACACTTTCCTCGGCCTGGAAAATGGCCAGAGGGATCGCCCTGTAAGGATTCAACACAGTAAAGGGTTTCATTTGGCCCTTTTTGAACACTGCTTGTAATGAAGTCTTGTTTGTTTGTTTGAGGTCCGTTTACCTCTCGGTGACAGGTGACCCCTCCGGCTTACGGGAGATGACGTATCGACAGCTGAGACCGGCGTCTTTAACCATCTGATCTCCGAGGAACTCCGCGAGACGTTTGGCCGTGCTAATGGACATGGATTTCTGTTCTCCGTAATCTTCCAGTTTACGTGACATGGAGCGGTTTTCCGAAATGAGCTCGAATAGCTCGGCGTCTGGCATGTTAGCAGCCTTGGAGAAAAAACACAGATAATAAAAAAGACTGCAAATACAGCAAGAATGTGAATTGTTATAATTGTTATATTTCATTTACCTTGCTGTAAAGCACGTCGAGCCAGTAGTCGGCCACTTTGGCCACAGAGGCGTAAACCTCTTCTAGTGTCGTGCCTTTCAGGAAAGCCTCGAACACTGAAGACTGGAAGATCTTGATGAGCTGAAGTTCACCTCTTCTCTTCACCTCAAAACCCTTCAGCTCCGCCAGAGATCCGTCCTCATTAAACACTGCGTACCTGAACGGAGGATACAAAAAACAAGATGAAACCTCTTCTATTACAGGTCAATAGATGTTCAAATGATGTGCACACATACATTGGAAGAATACAAAAGGACATTTAAACAGTGTGATTTGTGAAAGTGCAGGTTGTTGTGGAGCAGCATCTCACACCTCTTCTTCAGCTTCTTGCCTTCTTCTTTGGAGGCAGGTAGGATCATAGCCAGGTACGGCCCATCAACCTCAAAGAAGATGCTGTTCTCAGCTCTGGTCTCGTATGTTAGAGATGCCGGGTCCACCAGCTCCTGATATTGATGATTGGTGAAGCTCTCCTAAAATAAAGGTTCAAAATAGGAGGTTCATAGAAAACCTGTTGGCACAGTATATACTATAGTTGATTGGCCAAAAGTAAAGCACAATAACTCACCTTGACCATGATATTAAGAATAGCTCCTGGATAACTGATGGTCACTTTAGGTTTCTTTTCGTTTGTAGACTTGATGACAAAGTTCTCGGGGAAGGTGTTGGGAAGGACGCACCAGATGCCATCAGTGTCCAGCTCCAGAGGCCTCCTAAAGCATAAATTCAACCAAGATCAATAAACTGAAGTGAGAATGGAATGGTGATGTAGTGATGATGTAGGATTCTGACCCGATCTGCTCGATGAGCTCTCTGGCCTGGGTGATGATGTTGGCTCCAGTGAAACACACTATCCCTGCCATCTCCATCGAGTACCACCGAGCCCTGAGGAACACAAAACAATGCATTAAGTAAAATAGCAATATACACACACACATTACATCATGAGGAATAAAAAATCCTTCTGCTCTAGGACTGGATAATGTAGGAAAACTACATCACACATAACGATCACAACTTTAAATCCAAATGTGACCCTGGACCACAAAACCAGTCATAAGGGTCCATTTTTATTCGTTATCTGAAAGCTATAAATACGCTTTCCATTGATGTATGGTTTGTTAGGATAGGACAATATTTGGCCGAGATACAACTGTTTGAAAATCTGGAATATAAGGGTGCAAAAAATATATAGAAAAAAAAGAAAATCGCCTTTAAAGTTGTCCATCAGAGGCGCTGTAGCAGGCTGTTACTTAGAAGAAACAGGTTTGTTTTAACGCTCTCTATTGGCTTACCGTTGTAATGACGTTGTGGAGAGTAGATGAACCCGAGAGCGGAAATTCTAAGCTTTATTATTCTAATAAAGTTTTGACATATTTACGGTATAGGAAATTTACAAAATATCTTCATGGAACATGATCTTTACTTAATATCCTAAAGATTTTTGGCATAAAAGAAAAATCGCTAATTTTGTCCCATACAATGTCTTTTTGACTATTGCTACAAATATATCCGAGCTACTGATGACTCGTACTCGTATAGCAGTAGTCGTTGACATCTGCTCGGTTTCCATTCTATATCCTTTACAAAAATCTCATCAGCCGAATAAATCAACAACCTTAAAATATAAAAACCAACACAGTTCAATAAAACCCTCTTCATAGGTATGGGGGCACATCATTTGGGGTTTCTTTACCAACAACCACATGTGTAACTCAGCTCTTTTATGGTCTCCATATGGAGCGTTTAAGATGGTGATTGTTCTGTACCCTTTTCTCATGACGTATCCGTAGAAGGAGTTGAGGATGCACTTGTGTGCCAGCTGTAGAGACTCGTAGAGAATCTCCATGTTCTTACAGCGCTTGACCTCTGCCGCGTCCCCTTTATCCTGAGCTGAAGACAGCTTCTTCTTCCACACCTGCACCGAAAGCAAAAAAGAGTATCACAATTAAAGAAGCAATATCACACACACAGCACATTTGTTTTTTAAATAAGTTGCAAAATACGGTTAGATTACTAAAACTTTAAGCATGCAACCAGAAGTACAGTTAGAAACACTAGACCAGAAAATCAGCCCGTCTCTCTCCAGTACCTTGTGGAGGCCTTTGAACTCGTATCGCCGATCTCTGAAAGCTCGAACCGTGTCGACATAAAACGAGTTCTCTCTCTGACAGATGGTAGTGACTCTCTCCTCCAGTCTGGTTAGATGAACTTTTTTGTAAGCTTTTCTGCAGTAGTCTAGAAACCAGACAGAGATCAGTGAGAAAAGCCATTCTAGGTTTTATCTTACAGAAGTGCATCATTTTAAGTTTTCGTGGTCTGTGAACAAGAGTTTGCTGACCTCCCAATCGTTTCTTCTCGTGCCGCGCCTGCTCCTCTCGGTTGAGCACGTGGAACGCTCGAGGAGGGCCGTTGGGAAAAAGAGGTGGAAACTTCTCCGACTCCAGCTGTTGCTGAATGCGATGAAACTCGCTCCGACTGGCCGGCACTAGCAAAAAGTTCATTTATAGAATAAGCACGCTGGTAATTCAAAGTGCTGTACAAAACTACGTATAGCTCATTTAATAACGGTTTCGTTTTTTACAATTCACAAAGATATACAAATAATATTAAAATGACATACTGATCTCGCCCCTCCACTGCCACGCCATTCTGCGCTGACAGTTTGCACCCGGTTTATTAAAATCACAAGCGGCGCAGGTGGCTTCATCCACCATCGCGGAGGGCTGGGAAACGTACAGAAAACCAAGATCTTATATTTGCTACATTTGTGTCTGTATCCCAGGGAACATGTACTGATAAAAACATACAGATTCAAAGGATTGTAAGTAGCTTTGGATAAAAGCACCTGACAACTGCATAAATGTCAATAAACATCTATCGAGGGCAATAATTCTTAGTTCATTTAATAGCCATTCTATGATCATCAGAAGGAAATGATTACAGAAAAGACTAACAAACCTGTAGTCTGTTGGTAAGGATGATGTTGGGGTACATGGCCCCCACATCCAGATGGTAAATAAGAGGACACTCGATTCTGTTAGGCACTTCCTTCAGAGATATCAGCTTCTTCTTTATCTCCTCACACACCTAAACAAATAAGAATAACACGACATGTTTTCTCATTAAAATAGCCATTTGACAGCACACAAAAATTGAACATACTCTGACTGACCTCATTGAAGTTGGTGACGTGCTCGAGTGGAATTTTCTCCTCTTCCTCGATCGCATGACGAAGAGTTCTCTCCACCCTCTGAAGCAAGAAGTCAAACGCCGCTGGATTCTGTCAAACAACATGCATTATGCATTAACAACGGTTCAAACAAAACAATTTTGAGCTAAACAAAACATTCTGATTCAGAAAGTTCTCAATAACCATTTTAAAGCGGCAGGGGATGTCACTGCGGAACACTCCCGACTCCAGAGCCTCTACGTGGCCGCCCACGTATGTCTCCGAGTCAAGAACGTGGCCGTCTTCCGTCAGCTTGTTAAACACCTGCTCTTGTTTGTTTGGGAAGACGATGTTGCCGTGGAACGCCTGAACCATCAGCAGGGCTTCACACAGGGTGCCGGATCCTTTACGCAAGACCTGTTTGACAAACACAAAAAGCCATTTCCTTTTTTTCTCTTTCATCAGTCTAGGAATGAAGAACATAGGATACAGAGTGTATACAGACCTCATCGGGTTCCATAGGAATAATGGTGCAAAGGGCAAAAATGAAGGGGTGAACATATTTCATGTAAAGGTAGTATGTGGCCACAGCGTCAGACACGGAGTAGGTGGCCAGAGTCTGCGAAAAATAAAAAAAATGTAGACAATAATCAGATTTCTGTCGGATCTTTCCGGGTGAAAGCAGAACGTTTTTGAGTAAATGTTTGTATAAGCGAACAGATGTCAGTATAGATGAAGAGCACCTGTGGTTGTTCATTGGCCATACGGCACATCTCCTCTGGGTCCAGCTCAACAGGGTCATAGCTTAACTTGGCTTTCGCGGCAGCCTTCAAATTATGACTTCCTACAGGCAGGTAACTGTCTCTCTTCACCCACCTAAAGTAGAGAGAGAGACAGCATATGAACACAAATGTTAAGTCAGTGTTTCTCACAGGACTTTGAGAGACTTGTGGCGCTCGTGACATCGCACACTAATTAGCATATCTGTGACGGCATCACGTCATGTTCGTGTTTCACTCTCCGTCACATTTTCCTGTATTTTAATACAACCGAATGCTATTCTCACATATTATCTGTTCTGTGGTCAGACATGAAACGAGTATAAAATAGTGACTAAACACGACCCAATAACACCTTGTGTCTAATACAACCAGCTGTCACTTTAACTGCTGCTAAAATCCTGATTTATAAACACAACATCGTCTGACAAAATCACCAAACATCTACATTAAAGAGCGGCTATATGCTGTGATTTTGGCTATATTACTTATTTGTCTCATGCTGTTGTTGCTCCTCTCATCAATGTGTTGTTGTATTACGAGCGCTTCTTTGATTTTAAATGCGAGTGATAGTTTTGTTGCAGATCGCGTAATGTATTGGAAACACAGAAAGTCATACGAAAGCAAAGGTTCCACTTAGGTTTTTCATGATATGAAGATAGTCAAGTTAGTCAAGGTCAGGATTTATGTAACAAAAATGTTTTGCCGATTTCTTTAATATCCATAGAGTTGGGTGGCTGACATCCAATATAATCATCATGCATACAGGTATGTGTGCATTACAGAACATTATAGAAGTACGTTAAGCTGTAGGAACACACAACAGCTACTCTTACCTGAGGCAGTCCATATGAATGGCATGGCTGGCTTTATACTCCCCCTGATTGTCCTTCTGGAAACCGATCTCCCGATGCATATTCAGGCCATGGTGAGCCGCCCGGGTCTCCACAAACGGCCTGAAAACATGGACACAAAAATTAACCATTAGCGCACACAAGATACGCAACTAAACACAAATTCTGCAGTGTGAAGCAGACCAAGAAAGAGAAAACAAAGAACATGCTTCTGCATGGGGTGTTACTCAGGACACACAAATCGCATCCTACCAGTCAAAGAAGTCTCCATTGTATGTGACAAAGATGTTGGGCTTGGTCTCATGGATGTGTTCAAACCATCTCTGGATGAGAGAGGCCTGTCGGCAGACAGAAAGATCAACAACATTAATTCATTTAAATTTGTAACACCAGGCGTTTTGTAATTTGCACAAACTAACCTCATCAGGCTCATTGAATATAGTGAAGGGGCCTTCGTACTCAGGTTTTGGGGTGAACTCAAAATCCTCAATGTCCTCCGAGACAATTTCTCGGTTTGTGATGAGGAAGCCCTAAAAAAGATTCAATCAAGACACTATTACAGCTATATCGTGATAAGCCCATCACCAAGAAGGGAAATAGTTGGGCACATCAGACACGTGTCGTGCGCAGTTCAGAGAAAGATACCAAATGTAGGACCTACCTGTCCGTCTATCATGTATGACATCATCATGATCTGGTCCATTTCAGCATCAGGAAACTTTAGTGGAAGCTTGGTGGTCTCAATATCAAATGCCAACACAACAGGATCCTTAGAGACAGAGAAAAACATTTCCATGCAATTATTTACGAATTGAGATAGCTAAAATAAACATCATCTGTATTAATAGACATTTCATTACATCTTTGTTTTAGAAAAAAAAGTTCAGTTTCTCTTAAAGGACTCGTAAAGCATCGGATAATACACTTACAGGTCTTTCTACAAGATCTTCCCTGCGCACGATCTCAGGTGGATAAGCACTTCCTCTGTACCGCACATTGTACCAGTGAGCCTATCGATGAATGCAATAAACACAAATACTGTAAACTGTCATGTTAATCGCTTAATAAACTTTATGATGATCCATGCACACGCTTATGAACACTATCCTTACCACATGAATCTTAAGGTCAATGGCCACACGAACGTGATAAGGCACATCATATTCCCGCATGTCTAGGATGTTGTCGAGCTGTTCAGTCATCTTCTTCGATGAACCATCCTCATCCTCCGTCACAACACTCCCACCAACCAGAGCGCTGCAACATGAAGAAATCAGTAATCAGTATCAATATTTATCAATTTGTAATAAATCTCCACAACTTATACATCTTTCTTCATGCTGATATTACAAAGGCCATGAGGATGGGAAAAATATTCTTAAAAAAAATAAAATCATCCATTTTTTTTCACTGCAAGGCTTAACCATCTTATCACCCTGACACAGTGCATACCTGGACAACATGCTGGTATAAGCATCATTGGACTTCTCTCTCTCCCTGTTCTTACGGACAGCAGGCGAGATTTCTCTTTTGACTTTAACAAGGTCATCCACCGTGTTGAAAGAAAGCTTAATGTAGTTCCTCTTCAGTCCCACAAGATGATTCGGCTTTAAAGACAGTCACACGATTGGTAAATGTTTAAACGTGTCATGAACCGATTCAGACATCTTACGGATGTTATGAATTATTTAATAGTACTAACAGATGCCTCCTTTTCTTACCAGATCCAAGTCTTCTTTGGCAATAATTTCAAGCTTCGCCACTTTCCCTTGGAACTTCTTTGACAAAAAGGAGATAACCTCCCTCTCACAGTTCTTCCAGAACACAGAAAAACAAATATAATTTGATCCATCTTTTCTTGTATCTTCATCTATTCTTGTATCTTCAGAGCATTTTGGTTTAAGTAAAAGAGTTTAAAACTCACCTTTTTAGTAGCTACATAGAAATATGGCTTAAAGGGAAGGGCAACCTGTCAGGGCAGAAGTACACAAAAAGTCATATTGGCAACCTCAGTTGTTATAATAAGATAAAGTTTTTATGTTAAAGTGGAAAGTAGAAATCCATTCTACAATATTATACTGTCATTTTCCAAAAAGTTTAATTGCACTGTAACTTAATTAAATGCTGTATTGTGTTTATTTTGAACTGTATGTTATTATACATTATTATATACTGCCAATTAAAAGTAATAAACTAGATTTGAACAGTTGTCCTCACATACCTTAAATCTGTTTCCATCCTCTTGTATGAAGTAGTAGTCCACCGCACTGATCATTCTCCTGTCATCATCCAGGATCTCGGTCTAAAAAATGAAATTTTATATTCAAACCTCATTAAGCCACGAGCACATCACACTGACATGCTTTCTAATGACATCAGTCTTACCGGGTGCATGTTGATCAGCCAGCCAGTCTTCTCCCCCGGTTCTTTCATCCGCTCAAAGCCGAAGCGCTCGTCCATCGTATCGGTGAACTGACTGCGCTCCAGCCGTTTGACAGCGGACAGGGCAGATCCATCATCCCTAAAATTAAAACCAATAAAGTGAAACTGACTGCAACAAGAGCTGGATTATGACAGAAACAACAGCTGCAAGACTGCATGAGAGGAGACAGTGATGTAACTTAGTGTATTTTCATGGACAGACGTTACGCGCCGCTGTAAATAAATATAAACGTCACAAAATTTTTGTCAATATTATTAGAAAGACTTACTGCTGGTTGTCCTGATCCCCTCCTCGGTCTGCTTTATACCGTCCACTGTTTTGTAAAACCATAGCTGACAAGTATGTCCAAATCCCCCAGAACAGCTAGCATGTAACTAACAGAAGATTAGCCTTCACTGTAAACAATAAGGCGAGCTTACACATGTATTTGAAATTTAACCAACTGCTCTAATATATCACTATATTATCAACAAAAGTAAAGAATAGTCGTATGTCTTGTAAATGTAGACACAATACATATAGGTAACGGGATTTAGTATTATTCTTGTTGTGATATATCCCCGCTGTTCATTCTGACTACATGAAGTAGAAATTTGGCGCGTTTTGTGTCATTGCCGCGAGCTCCGGTCATCTTCCGGCTTTGTTCCCGCCCCGTTTATGGGCTAAATCAATGAAAACGAACTTCATTCAGATTTTTTGCGTACGTTTTTCACATTATATTTATTTAACATAATCTGATTTATTTTATAATTACAATATAGGGATGTACATAAATAGATGCATTGTTTATTTTATAAGGTAGGATAACGCTCATAATATGTTTTTATTTATTTTTCTTAACTTTGTTTATTTATTTTGTAGTAATTTTTCTTATGTGCACATGAAATTAAAGACGCCATCAAGAAAAAGGAAAATAAAATATATTTTTTATTGAACAAGAAACAAGTGTAGATTAATAATACAAAATAAATAGGCATTAATAATAGAAGCTCCAAAGATGACGTAGAAGAACACAAAAAAAGACATTCACAATACGCCAAAAACAGACTCGTAGTAATTTACAATATACCTGCCTTTCAGATTTTCTTTTAGAGATAAACGTATCAATGTTTTTCGTTACGCGTGTTTGATGACGTCACCAATGAAAACGTGCGTGTGCGCATGTCAAGAAGCCCGTCTCCTCCCTTGATGTGCGGATAAACACAGGCTGGAAGACATTCAGTCAATGCTTCAATCTCATTCCTTTATACGTGATTATATTATTCTTTTCCGTGTTTGTTTTATAGCGCACACATTTTGATATTATTAATTTTGAGGTTAATCGTTTGCATTCATTCAAAACCTGGCAAATTCTTATAAACACTTGTAGCTAGCTAGCTAGCGAGATTGAATGGAAGCAAATATCAACTTTAGAAAACATGACTAGCATGAGACAGATAGAACAGTCAAACAGACGGCAGATAAATTAGATTTGTATCGTCCAATGCTTTAGTTCCGTCTTGGTTCTTTGGCTGGACGAAGCCTTTTCAGGTGTAACTTGAATGTCATGGTTTCCTGGCGCCATGTCTTGCAAATCTAAAGTTGCTCCCAGCGTTGATTTTGACCACAGCTGCTCTGACAGTGTTGAGTATCTGACACTCAACTTTGGTCCTTTCGAGACTGTACATCGCTGGAGGAGACTGCCACCATGTGATGAGTTTGTGGGTGCCAGGTACTGCCCATGAAAAGCACTTGATCTCACTTGATCATTGGCTTGGTTTTAGTTGAAGTGAATCACAATGTTTATTGCGTTGTGTCTCTTGCAGGCGTAGTAAGCACACTGTTGTGGCATACAGGGATGCCATATATGTCTTTGGAGGAGACAATGGGTGAGTATTTTGTTGTTTGTTGTTTGGATGTTTGTCCAAAGACTGAAATCTGTTTTGACTTCTTTCAGGAAGAACATGCTTAATGATCTGCTGCGCTTTGATGTGAAGGACTGCTCATGGTGTCGGTGGGTGTTGTTTATCAATCACTTTGATGTGTGTGTTTTATAAGGTTTGCTATTGCCTCTAACAGTCATTGATGTATTTGAATAGGGCATTTACTACTGGCACCCCACCAGCACCGAGATATCACCACTCAGCTGTTGTGTATGGAAGCAGCATGTTTGTTTTTGGTAGGTTTTGTCATCCGCCTGTCAAATGCCTTTTAATGCTGCTCGCTCTGTTCCTGTCCACATAAGGCTTTGTCGGTTACATTTTAGGTGGTTACACTGGAGACATCTATTCAAACTCTAACTTGAAAAATAAAAATGATCTGTTTGAGTACAAGTTCGCCACCGGACAGTGGACGGAATGGAAGGTGGAGGGACGGTAAATTATAGTTTTTCATCAACAATATAGTATTGTTATTGTTGTTGTATTAGTATGTCTGAGAGATGTTTGTGCTTTTTGTTCTAGCTTGGTTGCCAGATCTGCCCACGGAGCCACGGTCTATAATGACAAACTCTGGATCTTTGCTGGATATGATGGAAATGCCAGGTAAGTATCTTATGTGTTTCACAGAAGTCACAAACAAATGTATTGCAAAGCAGAATGTTGGGATTTTTTCTTAAATGTTAACATGCATAACTAATTATTTTTAACAGGCTGAATGATATGTGGACCATAAGTCTTCAGGACCGTGAGCAGGCGTGCTGGGAAGAGGTGATTGATGCGCTTTCATTTACTCTTTGTCCTGTATTGTCCAGGATGATCTTTTTTTTAAGTCATACGGGTTTGAGTTCATTGTTATTCTTGTATGTTGTGTTATATTGCGTTGATTTCCTTGTGTCATTTAGATCGAACAAAGTGGTGAAATTCCTCCCTCCTGCTGTAACTTCCCTGTAGCTGTATGTCAGGATAAGATGTTTGTCTTCTCCGGCCAGAGTGGAGCCAAGATCACCAACAACCTCTTCCAGTTTGAATTCAAAGGACACATGTAAGTATGAAGACTTTGACACATGCCATTCTATATGTAATGTCTACGTGTACGTTACTGAAAGGGAACTGTAATATTTGTGGTCAGTTATGACGTGCTATTCTTTTACCACAGGTGGACCCGTATTCCAACTGAGCACTTGTTGCGTGGATCCCCTCCACCCCCTCAGAGACGCTATGGACACACAATGGTGGCGTTTGACCGTCACCTGTATGTGTTCGGAGGGGCGGCTGACAACACGCTGCCCAATGAACTGCACTGCTATGATGTGGACTCGCAGACGTGGGAGGTCATTCAGGCCAGCACGGACAGTGAGGTGCAAAATTGAAATAATTCTAATACAGAAAATAGTTTACAATAGTTCTTTCATCTGGTTTGTGGCACGTTTGTTATTTTTTATGCCAATTTCTTTCAGATGCCCAGTGGGCGGCTGTTCCACGCCGCGGCTGTTATCCATGATGCCATGTACATCTTCGGAGGAACGGTGGACAATAATGTTCGCAGTGGAGAAATGTACCGATTTCAGGTGAGGTCTTGACCTTCAAGAATACATCTCCTTTACGCTCTGTTAAGCTGTGCCCTCTTTAGGGACCTTAAACGATAGGAAATCATGTAATGTTGCAAACAATTCTGGCACAGCCAACAATTGCTTACAAAGAGTGAAAAAACTCTTTCAATCTAAATTAGTATATTTCTTGTTTTTTGCTGTAGTTTTCTTGCTATCCAAAATGCACGCTTCATGAAGACTATGGGAAACTGTGGGAAAACCGTCAGTTCTGTGATGTCGAGTTCATCTTGGGGGAGGTTTGTTTTTTCTTGTCACAACTGAAATATATTTTGTATTTATTATTTGATCAAAATTGAGGTATCTAAATAAAATAATCGTCTTGCTGTCCATAACTGCTGTTTTTGTTCACAGCGAGAAGAAAAGGTTCTCGGTCACATCGCCATAGTAACAGCTCGCTGCAAGTGGCTCCGGAAGAAGATCCTACAGGCGAGAGATCGACAGAAACAGGTTTGTTTGTTTTTAATAATGAACATAAGCAATCTCAAACAAATGCAATTTTACTTAATATTCTCCCAGTATTGCAAGTTTTTGTTCAAAGCGGATTTAATTTAAAAAGATTCTTTATAATTGTTGAGATGTTTGAAATGGTTTTTGTAGAGGAGTAAACAGGAAGGAAGTGAAGAGAGTGAGGAGTCCAGCTGTCAAAAGCAGAGCTCTGGGAGCAAAAGATCCTCCAGAGGACCGCTGTTATTAGAAGTGGCAATCAGGGAGGCGGACGCTCAGCCGTTTGAGGTTTTGATGCAGTTCCTGTACACAGACAAAATACAGTATCCACGCAGAGGTGAGTTGCATCTTTATCATCGATGCAGTGAGCGTCATTGATTTAAAAACGCACATCTAATGTATGAGTATTTGTCTTGGCTCTCTGCAGGGCACGTCCAGGATGTGCTGTTGATCATGGACGTTTATAAACTTGCTCTGAGCTTTAAACTGTCCAGGTTGGAGCAGCTCTGTGTTCAGTACATTGAAGCATCGGTTGACTTGCAGAACGTCTTGAGTGTGTGTGAAAATGCAGACAAACTTCAGCTAGACCAGCTCAAGGTAGAGGCACATGGGGCACTCCATCCATTATTCATAAGAAAACATTCCTCTGCCTAAAGTTTGAGATTGGTTGCAAAAGCAATCTTAACAAAATCAGACTCGCTGTACGATGAAAAACGGAAAAGATTTTCCTTTGAAATGTTTTTGTAAAGTTTCACATGCACATGACAGCGTTATCAAAACGATCTGCATTTACGTGGATCCGGGAAAACGAACAAAAACGATGTATTATGCATGCCAGGCCAGTAGATGGCGCTGTTGCGCTATAAAGAAACCCTGCATGCTTGCGCACATCAGCATATACTAGCTGCGTTTACATGGACACATCGGATTGAATTGAATCAGATTGTGCAATCTGAATGTAGTGTTTACATGAAAGGTAAATTAAGTGATCTGATTGATGTGCGTGATTACACGACAAGCTTCAAATCCGATATAATCTGCCGACACGCGCACACTGATACCCACAAAAACAGTGTTTTAAAGCACATGTTGTGTATATTTTATTTTACAAATGGCACGAAAAAACGGCTACTCAAACAATGTTGTAAGCACAGATGTATTTATTTTATGTCACAGACACCAGCATACTAATGTACAATTCGTAAACGCAAAATAATGTCTACATATAAATGAAGCAATGTCGTTACAGTGACTTGGTAAAAACAGTTAATCCTTCCAAAGCACATGTAAGTAAACGATAAATAAAATAAATGTTCGGTAGCCTACTACGAATATAAATGAAATTTTATGATTAGATACTTTAGCCTACAGTATGTTTGTACATCTGCAAATGTATCGTGTTTGAAAAGGAACTGAGAAATTGCGGTTAAAAACTCACTCACAGGGAAACAGTAAGACATTTTAAATAAATAGAAACATTAATATGTTCATTTAGAGATGACAAGCATATGGAAATTTTTGCCGCTTTGTCAGATTTATGGTTTTTGGTTTCTTTAGCAACAGCTGCTCCGTTCCGTGCGTCATATGCCTTTACGCATGTACGACCCAGCGTCGTCTTTGCACATGCGCACAACTTCCTACTTCGGTTTTTAATCTGATCAAGTGTTTACATGTCCTATCAAGCGGATTACAAACGGCATAAACCACCCCTTACAATCCGACTGAAATTTCAATCGTCTTGGGCATTTTTAATCTGATTGATGTGTTTATATGGAGCGTTTTCATTCGGATTGGATTTTTAATCGGATTACATTGGTCCATGTAAACGCAGCTATACTGTTTGAATCTAAAAAGCTCTTAATTAGGATTGGGAATCGAAAATCAATTCCAATTTGGGATCGGAATCGAAAGGCTAGGAATCGGATCGGAATCGGATACTTGAGATTAAAATTTGAATTCCTCTTATCAATTCCTGTGTGCATATTTTCAGAAAAGTACATGCGTTGCATGATCTGCTGATATCTCAATAAAAGCCCTTATGAAAATTATCGATATTTTTTACTATAGTAAGCATAGTTTAGCTATAGAATTTGCATTGAAGCACAGGAATCACAAATTAACCATAGTTGCATTATAGTAACTGCAGTTTAACCATGATGTAGTTCAACTATGATAATACAAATTGTAATAAATCAGAAAAGGTGTGTTTCTGTGTGTAAATATACACAAAACGGTGCTCATAAATATATATATACACTGCGTTCCAAATTATTATGCAAATTGGATTTAAGTGTCGTAAACATTTAATTTTATATTGTTCAATTAAACTTATGGATGGTATTGTGTCTCAGTGCTCTTTGGATCACTGAAATCAATCTCAGACACCTGTGATAAGTAGTTTGCCAGGTGAGCCCAATTAAAGGAAAACTACTTAAGAAGGACGTTCCACATTATTAAGCAGGCCACAGGTTTCAAGCAATATGGGAAAGAAAAAGGATCTGTCTGCTGCCGAAAAGCGTCAAATAGTGCAATGTCTTGGACAAGGTATGAAAACATTAGATATTTCACGAAAACTTAAGCGAGATCATCGTACTGTGAAGAGATTTGTGGCTGATTCAGAGCACAGAAGGGTTCGTGCAGATAAAGGCAGAATGAGGAAGGTTTCTTCCAGACAAATTCATCGGATTAAGAGAGCAGCTGCAAAAATGCCATTGCAAAGCAGCAAACAGGTATTTGAAGCTGCTGGTGCCTCGGGAGTCCCGAAAACCTCAAGGTGTAGGATCCTCCAGATGCTTGCAGTTGTGCATAAACCTACTATTCGGCCACCCCTAACCAATGCTCACAAGCAGAAACGGTTGCAGTGGGCCCACACATACATGAAGACTAATTTTCAAACAGTCTTGTTTACTGATGAGTGCCGTGCAACCCTGGATGGTCCAGATGGATGGAGTAGTGGATGGTTGGTGGATGGCCACCATGTCCCAACAAGGCTGCGACGTCAGCAAGGAGGTGGCGGAGTCATGTTTTGGGCTGGAATCATGGGGAGACAGCTGGTGGGCCCCTTTAGGGTCCCTGAAGGTGTGAAAATGAACTCTGCAAGGTATGTAGAGTTTCTGACTGAGCACTTTCTTCCATGGTACAAAAAGAAGAACCATGCCTTCCGTAGCAAAATCATCTTCATGCATGACAATGCACCATCTCATGCTGCAAAGAATACCTCTGTGTCATTGGCTGCTATGGGCATAAAAGGAGAGAAACTCATGGTGTGGCCACCATCCTCCCCTGACCTCAACCCTATTGAGAACCTTTGGAGCATCCTCAAGCGAAAGATCTATGATGGTGGGAGGCAGTTAGCATCAAAACAGCAGCTCTGGGAGGCTATTCTGACATCCTGCAAAGAAATTCAATCAGAAACTATCCAAAAACTCACAAGTTCAATGGATGCAAGAATTGTGAAGGTGATATCAAAGAAGGGGTCCTATGTTAACATGTAACTTGCCCTGTTAGGATGTTTTTGATTGAAATAGCTTTTGATTTCAGTAAATATGACCTCCTAATGCTGCAAATTCAACAAATGACCATTTTCAGTTTTTTACAACCTATGAAATGTTTTCAAACTCTGTTGTGCATAATAATTTGGAACAGTGCATTTTGAGTTTTTCATTTTTTAAATAAATACTGTTGTCAGTGGGAGGTTTGTTCAATAAAATTCCAAATGTACCCTAACTGTTGATTACTTGAAAATTATACTGACTGTCATTTGCATCGACAAATTAGGAAAACCAGAGAAAGATATCATTTGCATAATAATTTGGAACCCAGTGTATATATATTGCAAACAAGTCAATAAGCAGGCTAAATGAACATACAGGTTGATATCTGAATGTTTTACTTCAACTGTGGAATCGAAACTGGGAATCGATAAGAATCGAAATCGATAAGCAGAATCAGAATTGGAATCGATAAAATTGAAACGATTCCCAACCCTACTCTTAATACACTTTGTTGCATGGCTACAGACTGCATGCATAATACGCATGCACCTTCAGAGTTTACACGGAAACGATCATGCCGTCGTTTTCAAAAACTTGCACTTTGAGACCCGTTTTCAAAAGTTTGCGTCCCTCATAAGTTTGCGTTTTCGTGTAAATGAACAGCTAAAACGCATAAAAAGTGTTCCGTTTTTAGTTGAAAACGGTCTCGTTTAAACGGCGTTTTAGAGGCCATCCACACGGAGATGCGTTTAGCTGTATACGTAAAGATTTTGTATCGTATCGGCGTTTCGTCCAGATGAATCCAGCGTTTTGGGAGCCTGAAACGGCTATTTTTTGAAACCGGGTCCGAGAGTGGATAAATCTGAAAATGCCTTCTTTCATTTTTTAATTCACCATTGTAATGTGATATTTACTGATCTTTTTTTAGAAATATCTATAATTTGCATTAAATCTATAATCATCGAATCGAGAGCTTGTGAATCCGAATCGAATCGGAACATCAGATCGATACCCAGCCCTAATGCAACATTGTAAAAAGCGCTATATACTGTAAATAAAATCGAATTTCATTGAATGAGATGTAGTCAAACAAATTGTATTCTAAATCTCTCTGTTTCTGTCGTCCAGGAGCACTGTCTGAACTTCATTGTAAAAGAGAGTCACTTTAACCAGGTGATCATGACTAAAGAGTTTGAACATCTGTCCACTCCGTTGATTGTGGAGATAGTGAGACGCAAACAGCAGCCGCCACTCCGAGTTTATTCGGATCAGCCGGTGGATATAGGTACGGACACATTATCTCCCCTTCCGAGCTACACACTTTGCTATACTGTGTCCCTTTTCGTTTCAGGCACGTCTCTTGTGCAAGACATGAAGGCCTGTCTGGAGGGGGCGGGGCATGAGTTCTGTGACATCATCCTTTTGCTTGACGGTCATCCGCGCCCTGCACACAAGGCCATACTGGCTGCTCGCTCCAGGTATCGCAGTCGTTTAGCATTGTTATAACATCACCCTGTCAAAAACGTACTAAGGTTGTTCTATCATTGCTTTATTAACAGTTATTTTGAGGCCATGTTCCGCTCCTTCATGCCAGAGGACGGGCAGGTGAATATTTCAATCGGAGAGATGGTTCCCAGCACGCAGGCTTTTGAGTCGATGCTGCGCTACATCTATTACGGGGACGTCAACATGCCTCCAGAAGACTCGCTGTATCCTTTAACACTCTTCTGAATTCTTTTGCCTCAATTTGTAATTTATGCAATCTGTTGTGCTTATTAAAGCATTAAGTATTGATCACAGAAAAAGAGATTCACAATCTACCTGCCAGTGATGATGTTATTGTAATATCTGTATTCCTGAACCACAGCACAGATATCTTTTCGCCGCACCTTATTACTACGGTTTCTCCAACAACAGACTCCAGGCCTACTGCAAGCAGAACCTGGAGATGAATGTTACCGTAGAGAATGTCTTACAGGTGTGTGTGTGTGTGATGTTTTTATCCGCATTTAAATCCTGTAATGATAAAGAACAGCAGTACATGGTCCTTTCTTCGCTCTTAGATCTTGGAGGCCGCTGATAAGACTCAAGCTCTGGATATGAAAAAACACTGCCTGCACATAATCGTCCATCAGTTCACCAAGGTGGGTGTGCTATTGACCACAGCTCTGAGCGTGTGCTGGCTGCCCCGCTAACATTATGTCATCAGTATCACCAGTGTGATGTGAGATTTAGTCTTTAACGTGTACAATACAGACTGTGCCAATGAGCCTTTATTATGTAAAGGCTGTTTCACACATACAGCGTCTGCAAAAGCCGTATATTGTCTGTGCATGAGCCACGGCATGTGGCATATAATTCTTTTTAACTAGTTTTTGCTAGTTTCAATTGCACACTTTATACTTTATGGCCATAAAATGTAACATCATTTTGGTGCTAAGCCAGAATTTATATTTCTCTATGCACGCCTGCAGCTGCGGTCACACAGATCCCACAAACACAGTATGTGTGAAACAGACCTAAGACGATATGTTTGACCAAAGTGCATTTAGATCAGATGTTATTCATCTGCTCAAGTTCACATCAGTAGCCACATTCGTTTCATTTTAGAAAGAAAAAAAAACAATGGCTCTCATTCGCTAGTAATTGTGTACGATATTTGTATTTATACGCACATTTTAACTTGTGAAAATATTTCGCTGAATACTGTGTGTGTGTGTGTGTTCTTAACCTAATCCTATGTTCGTGAATTCAGAGTATTTTAAATGAGCATCGAGGATAGTAGTTTGCATAAGACGTGCCCAAATCGGCGTCATAATGGATTTATGCAGCGCAAAGTGTGGTTTTGTGTATATTTAGAATAACTTTTAGAAAGAACGTTTTTGGTGAATTGTGACGTTTGTACACAGATTTCATGCATGCTTAGTGTATGAGCCCCAATTTTGAAATGCCAGTGAGTGCCTTTCACATAAAAAAAATCAAATTCTGGTGCTATTTGACTCGTTTAGCTTCCTTTTGTTGTGTATTTGTTTATTTGTGTATGTATTTATTTTGTTGCTTTCTCTTGCATGGCCTGTGTTGTTTACCGTTTATTTTTGGTTCTCCTTCCTTCCCTAAAGGTGTCCAAGCTTCCCAACCTGCGATCGCTCAGCCAGCCGCTGCTGTTGGACATCATTGACTCACTGGCATCCCACATATCAGACAAACAGTGCACTGAGATGAGCTCTGATATATAGCGTCTCCTGCCCCTTCCCGTCCTGTCCCATCCCATTCCTTCTTTTTCTGTCCACCACCCCCTCCGGTCCATATAAAGTTGCTACGCACCCCTCTGGGATGAAATTGCATTCTCTGTGTGCTGCTTCATATTACCCTGGACTTTATTTACAAAACTGTCTGTATGGGAATCACGCTGGATGTTTGGACTTGCTAAAAAATATGAATTTGTCCTTCAAACGTCAAATCAAAAGGTCCTTTCAATTTGACATTATTTTACAGATTTTATTTGCAATTCCTTGTTCCACATAATTTACAAAAACATGTACTATTTCAAAACCACAATATCAAAAGAAAGTTTTTGCCTTACCCATCTAAATAGTCTTCGTTTTTTTTTATCAAAATGGAATTCCTTTTAATGTTTATAAGACTTTGTGAGATTTACATATTAAAATCTTGGCTTACAGATCATGTATTAGTGAACTACACAGTTGGTGATGGATCATATTTACTCTGTGAATTCTGTTTTATATGATATACAGCACTTTATGAACGTAGCAGTATTTATTCCTAAACCTTGTAGTGATACTGTGTTCGCTATTGTTACGCAGAGTGACGTCGGCGCTTGTGTGACGGTAATAATATATCATGTCAATATTAGGATTCATGTAACCATAAAGATGAAGCATTTGTTATCTGTTGGCCCTGTGGGCACGATGCCTTAATAAACTGTGCAACATCTGCAGGCTTGTTTAATCCTCTTGATTTATAGAATGTATAAGAAGAGCGAATGTGGGTGGGTCTGTGCCCTGTTATTTTTGTAGAGAGACTTATAAAAAGTTTCAAGAAGCTGTTGCACTGCAGTTGATAAGTTTGTATTAGCAATATTACGTTATATGTTGATTAAGTTGGTAAATTGTATTCATTTGAATGAATATTCAGAGCAGAGAACATGAGATTGTTTATTTCTGTCTGACAGTGACTGATGAGAGTTCAGTTTAGATTTTCATTCTAGAGTTGCATGAAAGATCTACACTGACAAGCAGAATTGTTTCTTAAAAAGGTTCGAATTTAGTTAAAGGTTTGGACCAAATCCCCATCAGGGCCTGAGCACAGGAGCTCATAAAACCTTTCTTACGTTGGCTTTCATGAAAGTTTGAGAGGTTTGTATGAAAAACAACAACAAAGAAAGGAGTCACATTTTGTCAGGTTTGCCCCTCACTTTAAAGCCCCTTTTTCTTGAAGTGATAGTTCACAAAAAAAGAAAAATCTGTCATCATTTACTCACTCTCTTGTCATTTCAAGCCTGTATGACTTACTTCTGCTGTATAGCCTAGACCAGTGGTTTTCAACAAGGGGGCCCCAGCTGACTTCCAAGGGGGCGTCAAGATTACTAATACTTTAATATTAGACAAAATGAGCAATAAAATATATTTTAAAACAACTAAAAACCAAGATATTTCTGTCCATCTTTATAATAATTAAACACTTGTCCAGTTAATATCAAGCTCTCAAATATTTTATTGGTAGAAATTTTAAGTTCTTCCATCAACGTCTGACCCATTAGTAGTCTTCTACTTCTTTTCTACTTTCCTATCCCCCCAAAATAAAATAAAAATAAATAAATAATAATCTTAGCTTCGTATACCGTGATAGGCTGACTGAGACCAGTTTTTACTGCACCTATGCATTGTTGTTCTTTTGTTGCACAAATTGCCTCTATTGTTTTCCCCTACTTTTTACGTCACTTTGGACAAAAGCGTCTGCTAAATGACTAAATGTAAATGTAAACGTACGTTTTTTTTAAGCAAGGTATTCAAAAATATTTCGTGTCAATGTGCCATACAGTTTCTTTAAATGCGACAAAACTACAGGACCCCATCAACAAATTGTTTATTTAATAAAATAACGTACAACAAAATTCTACAAATCGTTAAATTAATACAATAACATCATTAAACAACATTTATAAATTAATAATATAAATCAATATGAATAAAAGTTAAATGAAATATAAATTGTTATATTATTATTAGCCACTAGCCATACCGATAAACAAACAGACCGGACGTTATCTTCCGTCCAGGCGCGTGCGTCCAATGAAACCGTCTATGGACACAAAACCAATGCAAGTTAATGGGTACTACCACCATTGTTCGGTTACCAACATTCTCCAAAATATCTTCTTTTGTGTTCTGCTGAAGAAAGAAAGTTACAGGTTTGAAATGACAAGAGGGTGAAGAAACGGCTCAGTGGTTAGCATGGTGCTAGCAACACCAAGGTCATGGGTTCGAACACAGGGGATTGCACATACTCAGATACAATATATAGTATAATGCAATGTAAGTCGCTTTGGATAAAAGCCAAATGCATATATATTATCTTTATTTTTGGGTGAGCTATCCCTTTAATTCAGGACTTTAAAAGATTCTGGGCCGTTTCAATCAATGGTTGAGTAAAATCTGGAAAAAAAACATCCAAATGCTCAAATGCAGAAACTTGCAGACACAACCCAGCAGTTGGGTTTGTCCATATTTTAACCAAACATGGGTTAAAACAACCCAACATTTTTAGAGTGGAACTGAATAGCACCAAATAACCATTTTCCTATTCTAATCAAAAAAATTTTCAAAAGCATTATGCATGAAAGTAAAGAAATCCAAATTCTGTGCTCAAGGACAAACAATAAGGTATGGATGAGCTCAGCCCGGCATGTAAGGCAAGGTGTCCGGTTTCCTTCACAAGTAGCTACTGTCTCATGTCGGACTCGACGTGGTACACGGTGTTCTCAAAGCAAACGACTGTTCATTCACCTGCTACCTGACACTAAGAAACAGCATCCAAAAGCGTCTCTTCTGAGCTGTTACTATGGTGGAATCTCTAATCTAATTGGTGTGTTTTCTAATATAACACTGCACAACACATAAATCTAAACGCACATAATATATCAACTATAATAGTGCACACAATGTGTGCGTTTAAGCGTTGAACACATGAGCTGCACATACGTACTATAAGCAAAACATGTTTTTATTTCACAAAATCACATGAAAGGCCTAGAGCAAGCTTGGCATATGATGAGGTGCATATGGGAAACACAATGGCAGACATGTTTTTCTTACATAATGGTGTATATGTTTTTCTTAGCGCGTGAGATGCATGTGTACGTGTTTTTCTTTTTAGAAATTTGAGAAACACTTGCCACGATTACACTCCAAATAAGGAAGGTTGAAACATAACTGTGGCAAGAGGAGTGGGCCGAGGGGCGGTCCAGGAACTTTGATTGGAATATAATAGTAGCAAATGAGAAAGGGGACGGGCTAACAAAAAGGATGATGTCATATGAAACCTGACTGGTGAACAATCTTGAGATTTCTGTATAAAGTGCGGAGTCAGATGTACAGATCACGTCAGATGAACTCTGAATATCTCACTTTGTTGGCTCGAGCAAATAAAGCTTAAACTCTTGGCATCTGGAACCCTTGTCTGCGAGATTTCTTTCTGCGTTGGAAGGTCGATTCGCTTCAACACTACCAGATCAACTGAGCAATGAAGAGACACGTGCATGGGCATTGACTTCTCATTTTCCTGTCATTCTGAATATAGTTTTGTTTCTCCCAGGTTTCTTTGCTCTGCACAGACTTAAAACTGCCCATATCAGGTTTCCTCTTCAAAAAGCAGTTATTGTCCTTTGTCAAGATATTCATCAGTTGGAAAAACAGTCCCTCCGTTGTGAGGGGCTGCAGGATTATCCCGCCTGAACAAGTGAGGTTTTATTAAAGAAAAGGAGGAGCCAACCCAGAGGAGGTCTGATGAAGAAAACGTTGGGAGACCCAAAAGGTCTGAAGCATTAAGATGGTGCTCCTCACCCCAAAGTTCGTCCAAAGAGCATCGCTCTTCGTGTCTTTCGGGGGTTTGGTCACAACCTTCGTCACGACATTTCTGCCACTATGGAAGACGATGAACTCGGACCTGAATGAAATGGAGAACTGGTACGAGGGTCTTTGGCACATGTGTATCTACACGGAGGAAGTTGGCTTGCATTGCAAAGCCTTCGAGTCTTTTTTAGCTCTACCACCAGATACTTTTGCATCACGGGTGTTCATGTGCATCTCCATCGTGACGGGGTTGCTCGGCGTGATCGCTGCGTTTTTCGGACTGGAGGGCGTTGAGATCGGAGCTGGACGAGAGAGGGCGAAGAGAAAGCTTCTCATATTGGGTGGAGTGTTGATATGGGTCTCTGGGATTACGACTCTCGCTGCTGTGTCGTTGATGGCGTACATAATGGTGGTGAAGTTTTGGGATGAGAACCTTCCAGATGTGATGCCACGGTGGGAATACGGAGAGGCCATGTTTTCAGCCTGGTTCTCTGGACTTCTGCTAGTCGTCGGGGGGACGTTTCTCTTCGTCGCCGTCTGCATGGGCGATCACGAAGCAAAACTGCAAAGTCAAATCCTCGCCAGCAACCAAGAGCATCGGCCGACTACTCAACATTACAGAAAAACTGAAATCATATAGATTCCATCTTCAGGCTTGTGATAGAAGAATGCATTCTTCCCAGCTTATGATTCATAAACATGGTGAAATTGTTATATGAAATGAACAAATGATTTTATTCGAATCTGATTTTTTTCAGAATTCATATTTCATCAACCTCTCAAGAGCCAAAAGAATACATCCAAAGTTTCAGTTTTTACTGCCTCTGTAGACTTCAGAGATTTGTAAGATGTCATACTAAGAAAATAAAAAAAAACTGTGTAAAGTTTGTAAAGAATGGCAGATGATATATTTGCATTGGTAATGCATTGCACCAATGTAATGGGATAAATGGCTTGGAAGCCAGAGTTACGGATGGATTAAAGCTTCTCAAAAATAAATGAGCATTCCTACAGCCTAGTTACAAGTTGTTGTAAAGATTCTTTCTTTGCAGTAAACAATGACACTTGTGACTAAATACAAAAAATACAAATACAAATAATGATTCATAAAACGTTTGTGGTCACTTTTAGTCTCTTTGAAAACAGGTAAGTAAAAGGATGCGTTCCGGATGTGCATAGGCCTACATATTTCTTTAACTATCATGCAACACTAATCAAATAAAAAAATGGATGTGTCCTTGAACATCTAAAGCTATTGATTCTTTCCAGGGCATTTACTGCCTCCAATGCTTCTACGCAGCGCAGGAAGAATCCATTAATATTCAAAGTAGAAAACTAAACCAATTCAAACCTGCTCTTCTTCATAATTATGTTTATGGACCATATGGCTCTTTGCAATGGGACAGGTAATGCAGCACAGGGACGCTTGGTGAATGGATTGAGTTTCATTCAAAAGTGTGTGCATTTGCATTATGTTTCCTCAGCTTTCCACTTCTAACCTCTGCTGACGCGCAGTTCTCTCCGTGGCCAGCAGAGGGCTTCATATACACGTGTTTGACTAGGCCTACTAGGGGCTCTCACAGCAAATTCTAGAAAGTCTTAAAGAATTAGTGGTTTTAATGAGAACTGTATGGGTTTTCATAGAACCTATAATGACAACTCGAGCGACTTTTTAGACAAATCCTAGACTTCGTTCAGTCGTTTAAATGGGTCACTGTGTCACAGTCGTTTTGTTTTCTGACAACAGAAACTGAAAATATGTGAACGAAAATAACTTTATTGGGTTTTATCCGACTCTACTAAAAACAGTGTGCACGCACAGTGAACATGAAACAACAACACAGGTAACGTATGAAAGCACCTACGGAGTTGATCTGACACTAGACAGGACGCAGCTACAACGCGATGGCGTCACGGGTAGGCTAAGCTTTTTGGCGGCTTACGTCACGTCACCTGGCGTCTTGTAGTTCTCTCCGTGGCCAGCAGAGGGCTTCATATACACGTGTTTGACTAGGCCTACTAGCGGCTCTCACAGCAAATTCTAGAAAGTCTTAAAGAATTAGTGGTTTTAATGAGAACTGTATGGGTTTTCATAGAACCTATAATGACAACTCGAGCGACTTTTTAGACAAATCCTGGACTTCGTTCAGTCGTTTAAATGGGTCACTGTGTCACAGTCGTTTTGTTTTCTGACAACAGAAACTGAAAATATGTGAACGAAAATAACTTTATTGAGTTTTATCCGACTCTATTAAAAACAGTGTGCACGCACAGTGAACATGAAACAACAACACAGGTAACGTATGAAAGCACCTACGGAGTTGATCTGACACACTAGACAGGACGCAGCTACAACGCGATGGCGTCACGGGTAGGCTAAGCTTTTTGGCGGCTTACGTCACGTCACGTCACGTCACCTGGCGTCTTGTAGAGACTTTTCAAGCGTCTTTTATTTTGAGAATAGTTGGCAGTACTGACATAAATTTTGACTGTACCTGCTGTCAGGTGCTGTTCAGAAGTCGCATTCATTGTAGTAAAGGGGACATTCTGACCAGAAATGTATATTTACCGTGACGGGGCCTGACACTTTAGCTCGTCCTCCTCAAAAATAGAAAATAAACAAACCTTCCAAAAACGAGCTTAAAATTATACAATTCAATGACCGAACTCGCCCTTGATCAGCGTCAGCTTCACCTCAGTTAAATGATGTCATTTCCTCTGAGTCAAACCAAAGGCATATTGCACACATTTTATGTTGAGTTTAAAGTAAACGTGACAGGACTGACCAAAAACACGGGGACAGATGTAAAATATTATTTATTTGTAGAATTAATGTATAATTTCATCTTTTTAATCAATTGATATAAATGATAACAACTTTGATTAAGCTTTTTTTCTAAATAACATTATTTAGCATAACAAAACCATGAAAGCTGTAGGTCCAATTTGGCCGAGAACAAGGACTAGGACAGGATTTGTGATTTTCAAAAGTGTTTTTAATAAAGAAAAAAATATCTGAGAACCTAATGAATGACATATTCCTTTACAAAACAACTCACAGAAATCAAACATCAGTCAGTTTAGACGTTTTTTGGATGCAATACTTTTTGGATGAAATATTCAGTGTAACAGTTCAAGGACAGATAATGTAAGCTTCTGGAAGAATGTCCCAAAGACGTCTTAAAAACTTTGTTTTCGTACCAAGCTGTTGATATTATTTGGTGCAAAACTTAATTTACAGTAAGGTTGCATTTGTTTACAATATTTAATAACAGACAATATTGATTAATTTTGCATGTTAATTTCAATAATTACTAATACTTTTTAAAATTAGTTGTATAACATCAGTAGCAAAGCTGCCTATGCACCATTAAATATCATTAATGGACAATTGTATTGGTATAAACAAAAATAAACAAATAGTATATAAGTGCTTTAAAAGAATGCTAATAAATTAGACTAAAATTTAGCTCATGAGTAGCAAACGCACGCACGCATGCACACACGCACACACACACCATTGACTTATTTTGTTATCATGATAATGTACTGCTAATTATAACTATAAGCTAACCTTTACCCACACCCGAAATACTAATAAAATAAGTAATAAATATTAATATATTATAACATTTTGGCATTTTTATAATTTTTACAATCATTTTATAATATTAACAATAACGATCAATTAGAATCTAGACATTTCTTTACTTAACAAAGATTTGCATATGTACAGTGTGCAGCAATGAGGTATACAAACTCACCTTAAATGGGCAGTTAGACCCTTGCTTTACTGGAAAAACAAGCTATATACAAGAGAGCATTGGGACAGTGTGATTTAGATAGTGTCCTGCTAAAGGAAGGAGATTGATAGGTTATGGTGGTGATAAAAAGAGACAAGGAGGTTGGGGCTTGAGGTGGGAGTGCAGAGCGAAAGGGAAAGTGGAGCGCTGGGAAAATTCATGCTGTGTTAGCATCCCTGAGCAACTCCATCAATGCTGCATACAGCTGAGTTACTGGCAAGAGTCCCGCTGCCGCAATCCCAGCCTCCGCTAGAGAGAGAGAGAGAGAGGGTTTTGTGAAAGACTAAATAAGCACAAAAGGGGAGAGAGAGAGCAAAGGAGTGAGCAATTCTTACAAGCACCTCTGCTTACTGCTATTGGTGTGTGTGAAAGTGTACGAGAGAGAGAGAGAGAGAGAGAGAGAGAGAGAGAGAGAGAGAGAGAGAGAGAGAGAGAGAGAGAGAGAGAGGGGTTTGTGGTGGGACTAGTCTGTGCCTTGATCCAGGGCTACTGCAGAGGACAGACTGCTGCGCTGTGGAATTGTCTACAGGTTTAACGGCAATCTGGAAGATCACACTGGATAGCTACGGTAAAACATCACCGGGTTCCGGACATCTGGCCTTATGAGGAGGAGTTTAACACACGTTTACACAGGAGCAGGTGAGCAGAGGTTATTACAGTAACTCTCAGTTCAGGAGTGTTATGTAATACAGATGATAGTGCTGGCTGTTTAGACAGCACGTGCAACTCTTATCAGATGAAACTTCTGCAGCAAGATAAGCATAAAATAACACCGAGTGTGTGAGAGATCTGAGGTTTGGTTAAATACAGTAGATCAGTGCAGAAATGCACATATAGTAGTGTGGTGCATTGGGGTCTGTTTCTCTCTTTCTCTCCCCCACATGATTAATGAATGAAGTTTATAAACTTAAGATCTGTTTCAGATTTAGTGTTTTGATGTCTTGTGTTTGTTCAAATTGATTTTGAGCATCACAAAGAAAATGGGTATTCAAAACGTGCGAGAACCCTCTGAGATCTGTCTGTCAAATTTGTTTACCTAAATTGACATTATGTATTTGCCAGATGCTTTTACCAAAGCATCCTACAATGCATTCAAGCTATACGTTTACATTACATTTACATTTATTCATTTGGCAGATGCTGTTTTTCTTTATATGTGTACCCTAAGATTGAACCCATGACCTTTGGGTGGCTAACTTATCAATTGAGCTACAGTAACACATGGGCCATTATATAGATTTTATTCTTTAATTAAAGAATTATTAATGATTAAAGACTTGTACATGCAATGCTTGACTTTCGATACATCTTCTCAGTTATACCTATTACATACATTTATTTAAAAGGTTTTTATTACTGTTCAGACAACATCCTGAACTGCAAACTGACAGCACAGCGAATACTGTATCATTTTTACAAGATACGACTAAAAGTGATATTATCGCATTTATGAAATCTTATTTATATTGTATATATTGTTTTACTTTAAAAAACTGATTATGTTTAAAATCTTTTTAAAACGTCTTGCTTCTAATGAATGTGATTGTGTGAATAACAACGCATGAGCGTGCGCTTTAAACCGCTATGTACTAAGGTTAGTATTATTCCACAACCAGATCAACACTGAACTCATGTGAACTTGTGATTATAATAACTGAGCTACTCCCAGAGTCAAACACCATCCATATTTACTCGAGAAGTATGCAAAAAAAATCAGATGGCTTTACAACAGAGGAAAAATAAGCACTATGGCCATAATGATCAGAGGAATCTGATTAACCGTATGCCAATATTTCAGTTCATTTGAACTGTAATAATCCTGCGGCCGCTCTGAGTGATAAACTCAAGTCAAACAAAAGCCATTTTCCATCTCATTACAACTCATGACTGCTCATTTAATTTGAGGGATTACCAAAACGAAAATGTTGTTGCTCACAGTGTGGTTCAGTTTTGGTGAAGTATCAACTTTGTTTTATATGTTTCTCTGTAGTTTTCTTGATGAGACAATTATTGATGTATTGTACAGATCATATATACAGATTATACTGTATATTATAGATCATTTTGACTGTATGGATGTCGTGAGAAATTTTGATTTTGTTTGTTTTTACTGTACAGAATTTAATAAATTGTCAAATCAGACCACAGTTTGACATAGAGATCTCCTCTAAAACTCCAGAAGCACACAAGGTGAAGGATGTAGGATCTTTTTCCCATAAGAAAAACCGTAACGTTTAATTCCAACAATCTCAGTTCGTTCTCAAATGCCGTCTGTGAGATATAATTGAGATGTTCTCTTTCGTAAGTGTGATATTAATGTCCCAGATTAGTTTACTGAATCTCATGCAGAAGTATTTCAGAAAGATTTTTTCATTCATAGAAATGAGAACTGCTGAAATATTCAGAAGCTATAATAGACGCTATCATTTATCTCCATTATAAATCTGATATTGCTATCATAAATCAATACAATTAGGAGATATCAATGTGTTAATTCCTCCCCGAAGAATATTTATTGCTCAGATGTTGCTCTAAAATTGCTTATAGGAGAATTAAAAAGGCAACAAATGGGGCTGTAAAATGAATGTAGGTTGTAGAGGGAAAATAATCTGGATTTGGGTTCATATTGAGATATTCAACGATATAGATTTTTGATTGCAAACTTAACAAATCTGAGCTCAGTTTGCGACTTTGTTGAAATCTCTTACGGAAACATTTTTGAAATTTCTGCCTCTTTTTCTCAGAGCAGAAATATGAAACGCAGATGAGATTTAAGCAAAAGTTTACATTTGATCTCCATTTAATCTCTTTGATGTCTAGGAGAAATAAATTGAGACCTCATGCCTGAGACTAACACCTACAGCCCTTTGAATACAGGCAAAGCATCAGGGTATTGTTTGATTGATTGAAAAACCTGATAATAAGTAAAATTTTGCCTTTAGTGAAAAGTAACTTTTCGTTTGTTTATTTCATAACAATTTTACAGTAATTAATATTTGAGATACATTTCCTCTGTTTTCTCCACTGCTGGATTGGGTTTTGATATGACGTGACATGCAGGAGTTATACTGTAATTGGCATTGACACTCCTTTGGTCGAACGAATATAAAGGCATATTCTGTGGTTTAGTTGAATGAATGAATGAATGAATAATTGAATGGATGGATAAATGAGTGAGTGAGTGAGTGAGTGAGTGAGTGAGTGAGTGAGTGAGTGAGTGAGTGAGTGAGTGAGTGAGTGAGTGAGTGAGTGAGTGAGTGAGTGAGTGAGTGAGTGAGTGAGTGAGTGAGTGAGTGAGTGAGTGAGTGAGTGAGTGAGTGAGTGAGTGAATGGATGATTTTATGAATTGATGAAATGATTGAATGATTGAATCAATTCATGTATGAATGAATGAATTAATGAAAAAATAAAGAATAAATGAAAGACTGGATGAATAGATAAATTAATGCATTAATGGATGGATGGATAAATGCATGAATGCACAGATGAATGGACGGATGAATGAATGAATGAATGGGTAGATGGATGGATAAATGAATGGATGGAAGGATAGACGAATGAATTAATGAAATAAGCAAAGAATGAATGAAAGACTGGATGAATACAAAAAATAAATGCATTAATGCACAGATGAATGGATGGATGAAGGATTGGATGGATGGATAAATGAATGAATTGATGGATGTTTTAATGAAATGATGAAATAAGTGAAGAATTACTAAAAGAATGGATGAATGCACAGATGAATAATTGAATAGATAAATGGACACATGAATGCATGAATGGATGGATGAACGTATTAACGAAATAAGACAGAATGGATGAATAGATAAATGAATGCATGAATGGATGATTGCATTAATGAATAAATTAATAGACGATTGTACAGATAATCAATGCTGTATTGTCTCTACAGTGTGAATGCGGACACAGCTGATTTACAGTATGCAAAAGCCTTCACGCACGTGTCATATTTCTACATGCATAATTGTCAAGCCTTTGTACGTGCGTGTCAGCCAGAGTCCAGGTTATAAACTCTCTCTGTGTGTGTGTGTGTGTACAGTATGTGCGTGTGTGAGTGTGAGAGGGGGGGACAACCCGTGTGAGCCCGGAGAAATAAATCAAAGCCAAACTTGTTGGACAACATTCTGGCAGCAGATGAGATGGATGGATGAGAGCGAGGCGTCATTACAGTAGGTGATTGTTTTCTATCTGTCATATGCTGTTTCTGTCATCGCTCTCGGTGGATGTGAAGGTTGTAAGGCTTTCAGGAAGCGAGAGCGAAAATGCCTTTGCAGGCTGTTGTTGCTCGTAATGAAATGGTTTGATGGTTGACAGCGTTGCTGTTGCACTGCAGTGTTCGGCCAGGCTTTGCTCTTTCATTGCAGTACTGTTACAACTGTCTAAACAATTTGCACTGTAAAGGTGAGAAAAGCAGGGGTGGAAAATGAAAGTCCGCGGGATCAATAAAGATAAAGACACCGGCTCGTACTTGAACGTTCGCGAAGAAAAAATAAATGGCTCTTTTATAGCACTTGAGCCCTATGTAATTCTCAGTGACTGTATTTTCAAAAACTTCTTTCTGGAGACATTAAATAGATTGTGACACATAATGTTTCGAACTATAGGAATGGATGACATGCAGTATATATCATTTTATGTGAGCTGTCCTGCTGAGTTTAAAGCTGTAAAATCACACAATCCCGTGTGGCTTTCTGAGAATTTGATAAAAAAATGTATGACACTTATGTTATAATGTGTGACTTTTTTGTATATTGCTAAAGTGACAACAGTGAGGGAAACAAAGCAATTCATCTTAGGGAGGCAATCATATCAGAAGTGCTACAGTATATAAAGTTTTAACAACTTTAAGATTGTTGGGAGAGAGAAAGAGTTAAATAACGGGAGCATTTTACACGTTTCTGTCAAGTATAATTGGAAAAGAAATGTTTTATTTGTTTCTATGTCATATGTACAAGATGTGCCAACATAATATGAGACGTTGCTGAGATCTTTTCGGAAACTTTTGGAGAAGATTTTTAGTGTAAAAGTTTTCATTCCCAGTCCGTTTAATCAAGTTGCTGCGTAACAAAAACGTTGCGCTGATATTCCTCTTTAATGTGGAAGTAAAGAGACATTACCGACTCTTGCACCATGTATGCACATAACACATCTGCGACAAAAACAATAACAAATTATTAATTTACAAGAATAGATCCTTATGGCCTATTGTGTTCAAAAATAGCAGATCTTATGTTTTCGAGATCTTTGATATTGTATATAGATGTTATGTGTTGTCATATGTAGCCTTGCACTAATACCCATGTGTGCATTCCACTTCTATAGAGGTGTGAGGGTAACAACCTGTTTACTCCAAAACGGCTTAAGGGCACACTGAGAAGTACATGAGAGGGAGACCTGTGTCATATGTTGGGACGGCTGAAATCTGATTAACCTACTTTAGGAGAAAAGGGTGAAATATCTGGGACCCAAGAAAGGTAGCTAGAAAAGCCGTTAGAGGAAAAGTTGGTGTGTGATTCACTTTTAATGTGGCAATGCTGGATAAAAGTGCTTATAACGTCATAATTAGTAAAAGATTTGTGACACACTAACGATGTAGTAATGCTTGTTTTGTGATGGTAAATCTCACAAAACCTGCCTGGAACATATCCCCCCAAATGAAAAGAAATAGGACAATTCCTTTTGCATAAAGAAAATTAAGATTGTGACAATAACGCCTTCTTATTTCCATGACATACATAATGGTTGAATTCATTTCAAGAATTGTCAGCGTGAAGTATTTTGAGCTTTCAATATTGTTCCTGTTTATGTGTTGCTAGCTAGTAAGAGAGACAAAAGTGCCACAAATAATTTTCCATCATCGTGTAACCTAAAAACCAGTGCTTTATGCAAAGCTCCTATGGACAGATTCACAGTTGCTATGGAGATTTTCATAAATTCTTAAGGAATGGCAAAACGGCTCTTTTCTGCCAGCGGGAAGAGGGAGGCGGGCTATTTTTGCTGTTTGGTACATACGCTTTTATTTTGGCGAGATGCTTTTTGGAGTGCTTACTAAAGGTGTTTCATGATGGTGTCTCCCTTTCTCATAATCCTCAATACTGCAGTGGAAATCTTAGAAATGAAGACGAATGAGAGGAAAAAGTATAGGTCTAAGAGAGTAACAGAAGGATTATATAATCGTTTCAGGTGGGGTTTTAAGATATGGCACCAAAAGCACTCAAATGCACTAAGATCAATACGTTTCATGTGGTGGGATTTAAAAGGATGTCAACGTTTGGTGTTTTTGCAACCGGTTTGTTGGTGGCACGTTTCCTTAATTAAGGCAAACTTTTGTTTTTTACTTGCCATTTCACAGACCTTTGGGTGTGATGTGAATATCAAGTGGCTTTTGAGTGTACCCTGAAAAGACTCTCTAGAATTGAATCTGATGTTAAATGAAGGTAAAACCAGTGAGTTTCATACTTGGCTCCGGATTAAAGGATGAAATTAAGCGTAGTTCTATGTAAACCGAGTTTACTGTGTGTTGAATGCTGTGAAATGAGTATTTAGTATTTAAAGTAGCTAATTAAAGTTAGTTCAGATGAGTACTCACGAGGGTAATGGTTAACACTGGAAAAACCGGACAGGAGCAAGATTTGAGTCGAACACGAAAACGATTACAGTTTACATTCAAGACGCATGCACATGCGCATGTGTTAAAACAGTTGTGTGCTGTAAAGACACACATGCACGCACACACACACACGCACGCACGCACACACACGCACACACACCCGCACGCACGCACGCACGCACGCACACACACACACACACACACACACAAAAACATTTTAAAAAGTACATTAAAAAATTCAATATACCCTACCTGTCAAAAGTTTGGGATCACTTGACAAAAAAGTTCCTCGTGATCTTAAAAATCGTTTAATCTGACTGTGTATGTTTCAATGTTTGAATTCAAAATTATTAAAAATATAATATATAACATACATTTCTTTCATTTGGAAACTACATTTTTATTGATTCTTTTTTTTTATGGATTAATTGAACCAAATGATGAATAAAAAGCAGTCAATAAGAGACCAGCATAGGTGAAAATTTCCTCAGTACTGTTTAAAAAGTGTCCTAGGTTGAGACCTCAAGAAGCTGGATGATAAAATGCCAAGACTACGATTTTGCAAATTTTTGTCAAACGGTGACTACTTTGAAGTTGCTTATTTTGAATGCTTTTAGTCACAACATAATTCCCACAGTTACAACGGTGTTATTCCATGGTTTTTATGACTACTATTATTCTACCATGTGGAAAAAATATAAATAAAAACTAAGTGAGTGATCCCAAACTTTATATATATATATATATAGGGTCCATTATATTCCTACACGTCTGCTGTATTCTTGCCTTTCTCCAAGTGGACATTTCATGTCACCGTCTCTACTCACCATGCACACTGACATCATATATCAACATCAAACGTGCACTTTTCTTCATTTTCATTACTTCAGCACTTCATATCACATAATAAAGCAGCAAGTGTCCTTGTACAGTAGTTGCATTAAAATTATAGCAAGATGCTGTTAACCACATGACATTAATGTTGCATTGGCATTGGCTTTTGGCATCATTGGCATTTGACAATCACATATAAAGACTGTTTGTGCCAAAGCTGTATTACAGTAGAGAAGGGAAGAAACTGAGTATAGAGTAAAAGGTAAAAGAATAGACAGGTTCTGTCACGGTCCGGTGTTTTTCTGAGTTATGTGTGACAGTATCGTGACTGTGACTCTCAGTTCTTGTGTTGAGGTTCTTGAGTTTTTTTTAAGATGATTTTTTCTTCATCTGTTGCGCTGTGTCTGGGTTCTGTCCATTATTCAGTATATGTTCATATTTCTCTTTCTACACACAAGACTGCTCATCGTTTATTTCAATTAAACATTCTTGTTATTTGGGAAATGAGCACCAACCAGATGGTGAAAAGTGACGCAATTTTGAATAATGCTCGGGTGTGAGACTGAAACTCTTTAGCGTTGCCAGAAGCACGAAACTGTGGTTGGAATGGGGTGGGGATGATTGAGAAATGACCATTTTGTCATCGATAGATATTGACAACTAGACCAGTATGAAATAACATGCTGGACCAGTTGTGCTTGTTATTGAAACTGGTGGAACGTCACAAGGGGAGTTTTAGACCCTCAAGCAACGCACTTATCTATCATAAACCAGGTATTCTTTTGTCTTCGTGTCTTGTGTGGAATTCAAGATAAAAAGGACATGCTGCTTGCTAATGAACACAATAAATGATTCGTTGTTTGCTTTCTCAGGCCGTGTATTATGTACAGTAGTTGATTTCTGAGATGGCTGTGTGGGCCCGGCAGGCCCGAACATCCCTCCTGCAGTTCTGCCTTCATCTTCTTCAGGCCCAACGGACCACCCTGAGTGTCTGATCCAGTCCAGCCCTTCTAACACCCACCCTGGGTCTCCCTCTCATCGGGCCACCTGGCATCACCATGGGAGGATGCCTCTCCAAACCCAAAGCAGGTGACGAACAAATACACTTCATCATATCACCCTCACGTCATTACAAACCTGTTTGACTTTCTTTCTTGTGAAGAACACAAAAGAAGATATTTTGAAGAACGTCTGTAACCAAACAATATTGACCCCCATTGACTTCCATTGTATGGAAAAGTCAAAATCACTGAGACATTTCTCAAAATATCTTCGTTAGTGTGCCACAGAAGAAAAAGTCACATAGAGATTCGAATGAATAAATGAATGCTCATTTTTCGCGTGAACTATGGCTTTAAATCTTGTATCTCCACCTATATTTAGGTCAGTTGGCTGCTGTTGTGATGTGGCTTTCCTTTAGTGCAGGAGGAATTTTAATGCTCTTAATGTCTCTGTGTGTTCAAGAGGATTAGACAGCGGAATATGAGTTTCGAATATTTCACAATGTATCGCTGTTTCTCTCGTATGGTGGCTGGGGAGGGAGCGCTACCGCGGGGATGACTTTCATGTCAGAAAACTCACTTGTGAAAGTGTGACCGTAGGCGTTGGGTTTCAGAGGACATGGAGAGAGGCCGAGCGGTCTGAACTGAAGTCAGTCACCGTGTGTGAGAAAGTAAAAGGAAAAAAATGCGTAAAACACTTTCTGCTTTGATTTCTGTTTTAAACATCAAATTACAGGTTACTTTACATCTTCACGTGTGTATCTTTACATATCTTTACGTGTTAAATGATGTCAAACTATGTTTCCAGTGAAATCATAACTGACCGATTATTAAAAGGTAACTGTTGTGTAAAGAGACATTTTTCAAAGCTGATTTTTATATATTTGCTTACTAACTGATTTTTGTTATTTTCCTAACCACAAAAGTTAGGGATTGTAGCTTTAATGCACAACTGTAGACAAACCATATTTCATCCAATGGTGTTGAACAAAAAGCATTTTTCTAAAAATATCTGCATTCTTTATAACTAATTTAAATGTAGACAATAGGCTGATATTTTGATTAAAAATAGAATTATTCTTTTAATTAAGAGACCATTCAAAATTTTTTCTGAATTTGCTATTTACAGGTATGTGTTAAAATGATATTTTTTCTGTGAACTTCTAACAATTTTCCTCCCAAATTTCAAATAAAAAAATATTGTTCTTGTGCATTTATTTGCAGAAAATGAAAACTGGAGAAACAGCTCAAAATAACAGAAAGTTCATATCCACTTTTAAGCAATACAACACTAATATTTGTACATTTAGGAAAAGTATTTTTGATGTGATTACCTGGATTTTCATCCCAGTTTTCTTGTGTCTTGTCATGCTGTCAGTCTTTCACATTGCTGTTGGATGATTTTGTCACTCCTGAAATTCAACAGACACCGAACTGAAATCAATCGTCTAGAAATTCATCTAAAAATGCTCATTAAATACAAATTTGGAAGGGTCTCTTCATTTTTCCGTGGAATAATGTGACCGTTAAGTTACTAAATCGAATTTTGTTTCAGAAATGGTCTAAATAGGCCTAGATCTTTTCAAATATTTCTCTTGTCATCTATGCCTGGAAAGATGATTTCTTTGTTTAATGCATGAGGGAATGAAAGTTTGAATGTCTTGACAGAGCCCTGAGATGAGATGAATATGCTCACTAAATGAATCATATTTTATTAATAAACACTCCGCAGTCATTTTCACAGTTTCACAAAACATGGGTTTTAAAGGCGGTTATGTGATGGCGAGATTTCTCTGTCCTCTGCCGGCTCATTCATCTTGCATGATTTTCCATTGATTTTAATTAAGCTTCGCTCAGCAGGTGAGAATTCCTGTGTGATTAAAGCATTAGATGCAGGTCCTCAGCACATTCTTCTGACCGGAGACAAAGAGAGAGAGAGCAAACCATAGTGCGCACATTCTGACTGAGCACTATACATTAAAAAACCTTATTAATATAAATGATTTATCATTCTTTTGAATTTTGGTTTTCTCAGTTTTACCAGGGGGTCGGAGCCCACTAGGGGACCTCAAAATAAATTCAATTCAATTTAAATTAAATTGATTTCTATAGCCAGTTTGTTGCAAATCGGCTTTACAGTAAATACTGTATAAATATATCAGAAAAACTACTAAATATATTGAACATATAGTATTGCAGAATAATATGCACATTAGACATGTTAGCTTTAAAAATAAATATTTGTGGGTTTGTAATTGAACCGTTATATTTGTATATGTATTTTCAACTTAAAAATATTAGTCAACACAACGAGTTTGCAACAAATACTAATATTTTTAAGTTGAACTAACTTAAAATTTTAAGGCAACGAGGTAACTTATTTTTTTAAGTTGAAACAACAAAAAACAACAAATCATTTTTTACAGTGTAGAAATTGTGAGTGGGAGGGCTTTTGAATATTGATGTAGACAATGAAATAAAAAAGGTTGATCTCATCTCACGCACTTCTTTAATTGTCATTTGCTTTTTTTGCAGTAGAGGTCAAAGTTGAGCTGTCTCTTTTGGAGAAAGAGAAGGAAGTGGACCTGATGTCTCCTAATGGGAAAGCCAGTCCGTTTTCAGAATGCAGACCCAACGGCTCTCTGGGACATTGTTCGGACGATGACACCGTGACTCTACGGTCTCAGCGCAAACACAGAGATTTCATAGAGGCGTCTGTCTGTCACGTCAGAGACCTTGAGAATGGACAGTAAGGGTTTCTACTTTCACTCGTACAGTACAGTATTCATACGATGTTTGAAAGAAAGAGTTGTAATGTATTTCGTTGATCTGGACAACTAACAAACCGAAAAGAAATATGATGTGCTGATAGTAATTGTATTTAATAAGTGTTTTTGAGCCGTACTGATCATATTTCATGTATTTGACAGAATGCGTGAGGTTGATTTGGGGACAGGCCGAGCTCTGCTCATAAAGGAACATGGAGAATTCCTTGCAATGGGACATAAGTGCCCACATTATGGTGCTCCGCTGGTCAAAGGTGAGGGGTGAAGTATTCCAATTGAAGTATTACATAAATTAAAGCATTTACAACAGCTATCAACTGTTTGAGCTGAATGTAAATTCTTATAGAAGTCCATTTAAAACAATTCTACCTGTCGCTCAGGTGTGCTGTCAAAAGGGCGCGTCAGATGTCCATGGCATGGGGCGTGTTTTAACATCACTACAGGTGATATCGAGGATTTTCCTGGGCTGGACAGTCTGCCCACCTTCCAGGTGATTTTATTATTTTGGACTTTTTTTCTGCCCGTCGGGTCATGATGACTGTATATTTTTGCGTAAACTATTTCTAATATTTACGTATAGCGTTAGTTCTGGCAGGTCACGTGAGTCAAGCTCGCATCTTCCTATAGAAATATGACGTTATCACAGCTTCCGTTTTAAAATTCATTCAGCTAACAGCAGCTTATTGTTGCTCAGGAGCAAATTACCCCCCTCCATCCCCAGCTCCACCTCACATTTACAATCGGGACTCGACTTCTGTTATTCCTTTTCATAAGTCTCAATTACTTTACATAATGTGTTACACTTAAATGTCATTAAGAACAAATGACATCTGTTGTTCAGTTCTGTTTACCCTAAGGGGGATTATCGCTGCGCTCCCTGCTCTTATTCATGGCTGCATGGATGGGCAGGGAGTTTTCGCCCAGAACAAACCATACCGCCATTCTAAACTTGATCATTTTTGACAATAGTGAACCTGACAGAAATGCATGCTCTCAAGAAGACATCAGATCAGATCAGATTCTTGTTAGCACAGAGGTCATAAGAGATCATCAAATCATAATCATAATCCCTTATATAAAAATAATAATCTGTCATGCCAAATCCCTCTGTCTATTTCAGGTTAGAGTTGAAAAGGAGAAGGTGATTATAAGAGCAAACAAACAGGTAATGTTTTAATGAAAATTGCGTAAAAAATGTGACCCAGCCTGTGGAAACGCAGCTAAAGTCTTTTTTCTTGTGATTTACTGTTTTCTACATAAAATCACCCTACGCAATGCAGTGTTGGGTGTAACTAGTTACTAAGTAATTAGTTACTGTAATTTAATTACTTTTCCCTCAAGAAAGTAAAGTAAGGGATTACTCTTATTTTCCTGTAATTTAATTACAGTTACTTCTGATGTAATTAAACTAAATACTTTGTGTAATATGTGTGTGTGCAGAAGAGGAATTTACATCAAAATTCAAAGTCTAACTTTAAAATCCGTGCTTTAATGTATAATTCTCACATTTGTAATTAATAATAATACTTTATGTAGTTTTATATTATTTATTTGAATGAATTAAAAGAGCCGTTTCATGTCCATCCTTGAATCACTTAACTCATCAAGGTTGATGTAGGATATAGAAAGTAATTAGTAATAAGTAATTAAATACTTTTTGAAGAGAGTAACGTGTACAGTAATCTAATTACATTATCAAATGTGTAATTAGTAACTAGTAATTAATTACTTTTTCAGAGTAACTTACACTGACGCAATGTAAGGAACATTCTGTGAAAACATATTCTTGATATCTTTAATATTGACTGAGTAAAGCCATGTCAAAGATTCAAATCATAGACAAAATGAATGCATAAAATCAACCATTGATGCTCATTATCTCATAATTCGATGTTGAGACTTTAACCTGGTTTTCACAGACTGGGTAACAAATGTGAAAAATGTTTTATTAAACAACAGCTGTAAAAGGTGATGAGACTTTTCTGTTTTCTGATAGGCCCTACAAACCCAGCGACGGACAAAGGTCATGTCAAAGTGTTCAGCTGTCATCAATTCCTGCAATGGATTCAGCCACGTTCTCATTATTGGATCAGGTTGCGGCCATCATGTTATAAAAACAATACTAAAATTCTGTAGAAACAGAGCCAAATATTTACTGTAAAGCACTCTCTGACATTATAGAGATACACAAAGCTGAACTAGTTTATGTGACCAGTTAGTCTGATATACGGGACAGTGTAAAGAATACTTGATGCATTTGTGCATTTGAAACACGCTAGACAGGCCCAAAGGTTAACTAATGTCATCTTTTAACATGACATGAATCAATTACTGGTTAATTTAAGATAACGTCAGCTAAGATAATTTATAATCAGATCAGACAGCCACCAATCCATCATTTAAAATGGGTGACTTCTCTCAATACGGCAAAGAGCACATTTGTCTATAAAGTGCACACTTTTCTTTTTTGGAAAGGACCTTATTGGTCCTGGATCAATAGTTTGCATGCATCTCTTTATGTGATGTCTTAACTCTCTAGTCTCGCATGCTCCCTTTCAGGTCCTGCTGGTCTGGTGTGCGCTGAGACCCTAAGACAGGAGGGCTTTACGGATCGTATTGTGATGTGCACCATGGACAAACATCCACCGTACGACAGGCCTAAACTGAGTAAGGTTTGTACACAGAACAGTCCACTGAGAGATCTGAGATCAGTAACATCACTGTTACATATACAGTGCAGAGGTTATCATGTTGACCACACATACTGTGATAGTTGGTGTTGTATTCTTCAGTCTCTGGAGAGCACAGCCGAACAGCTGCAGATGAGAGCCGCCGAGTTCTTTCAGATGCACGACATTGAGGTACTGCTAGAAAAAGAGGTGAGATGACATTAATATCTTTTTAGCGAGACAAAAACAGTACATTTTTGTAAGGTGTATATAATATTTTGGTCACACTTTATTTTAATGTCCAATTCTCGCTTTTAACAAACCATTAACTATGACTTTTTTCCTCAATAAACTCCTAATTTGGTGCGTATTAAAAGTTAGTATGATAGGTATTGTAGGGATGTAGAATATGGTCATGCAGAATATGTGCTTTATAAATGCTAATAAACAGCCAATAATCTAATAATATGAATGCTAATAAGCAACTTGCTAATTGGTCCCTAGACTAAAGTGTTACCAATATTTCCTTACTGAGGTTTAAAGATTTGGGTAACACTTTACATCAAGGTTCCCTTCCTAAAGCATTTATAAATGTGTTCATTAATGATTAATAAGTCATTTACAAATGCATTATAAAGCAGTTATAACTGCATAAATAAAAAGGGGGATTCTGCCAAATACCTGCCAAATAGTGAGCCATTTTTAACTCACGTTATAAATGCTGTAGGGTGTTATGTTGGTTTTTCTTATTATTGTATATTTCATATATTTATTTCATAAATGGTTCACACGAATCCATTATATTAAGGCACACTTGCATGGTTTGCTAACATTTTATAACTCTTAACAATTATAAGTCAGGTGTTTGAAGTTGTGAATGAATACTTCACAGGCATCCACTTTTCTTTAAAGTGCACTTTCGTGGGATGTCAATACTTAATACTCTGATTCACATCAGAGATGTAGCCTTGTGAGCAAGCATTCGGTTTACATTTACGCATTTGGCAGACGCTTTTGTCCAAAATGACTTGCATTGCATTATCCTATACATTTTTGGTTCTAAGTATGTGCAATCCCCTGGGATCGAACCCATGACCTTGGCATTGTTAGCGCCATGCTCTTACCACTGAGCTACAGGAAAGCTTTCTACAATAAATAATAAATAAATGTTTTCTGGTTTTTATTAACTATTGGAAGTAATTGAATCATTAATAAAACAAACAAGTTTACGACTACCTTTGTGCATTTAGTGTTAAAAAATGATCAAAAGTTTGATGAATTTATATTGGTAAGCAAGAAAAAACGGCTTTGGATGAGCATCATGATCTGAAGACATTCTGGAGGGCACCGTAAGACATTCTGAATCGGATCAAGTAAGCAACATGGTTTGAAAAGTGACATAAGATATGAAACAAACAATAAGAAGAAAAACCAACATAACACCCTACAGTCTCCAGTCTGACAGCCTATTTTGCAAATTAATAATGAATAAATACATTTATTAAGCATTTATAACATTTGAGCTCACTATTTGGCAGGTATTTCTTTGGAATCCCTTTTTATTTATGCAATTATAACTGCTTTATATTGCATTTGTAAATGACTTATTAATCATTAATGAACACATTTACAAATGCGTTATAAAGGAAACCTTAATGTAAAGTGTTGCCAAGATTTTGTTATTATTTCAAAAGAATGTGTTGAATTCCAGACTATACTCTGTCTGTAGGTCGTCTCTGTCGACGTGAAATCGAAGACTGTGTTGTTTCGGGACGGTTTTAAAATGGAATTTCGAAAACTCTTGATTGCCACAGGAAGCAGGTAACGTTCACACAAATGTCTGTGTAAATGGCAACTCCGCCAAAAAAATGAAAATTCTGTCATGAATTACTCAGTTCATCTTCGGAGCACAAATTAAGATTCTCCCACATAGACTGCAACGCAGTTGACTTTCAAAGTGCAGAAAGTGAGTAAAGAAATCGTTGAAATAGTCCGTGTCACTCCAGTGGTTCGACTGTATTCAACAATTTCCTGACTTCCGCATCAGTCTACAACGCGCGCCCAGACGACCACGCGATGCATGCGTGCAATGCGTTGTAGACTGACATGGAAATCAGGAAATTGTTGAATATAGTCGTTATTGTTGTTGTTTTTTGCGCACAAAACGTGTCCTCGCCGCTTTACATAATTAAAGCTTGAGTGACACGGACTATTTCAACGATGTCTTTACTCACTTTCTGCGCTTTGAAAGTCAATTGCGTTGCAGTCTATGGGCGGAGTCAGAAAGCTTCCGGACCGCTTCAAAACTATCTTCATTTTTCTTCTGAAGATGAACGGAGGTCCTAGTGTTGTCGACTTGAGGGTGAGTGATTCATGACAGAATTTTCATTTTTTGGCGGAGGGTCCCTTTAAAGCTGTAGATCTTCTCATCTCTGTCTGTAATGCGTATATAAATGTCCTCCCCTTTGTCAGGCCAAAACCTTTGAGCTACAAAGGCAAAGATGTGGGAAATGTGTTTCACCTGAGAACACCAGAAGATGCCAACAGCATCGCTGCACTCGCCAGCAATAAGAACGCAGTCATTGTGGGAACTTCATTTATCGGTGAGATTTATTTTCTTTATAGTTGCAGCTATACAGTACTTATACGCTTAAGTCACGAAACAGGTGACATCTATGTCATTAGTTGCACAAAACTTTTTGCGTTTGTGTTTGCTAGTGAACACGGGTCTAGCATCCTTTGTTTGTCACTTAAGATGTTTTATCATCTAATGCAATGAAATTCATACATGCGCCAGTTTGGGCATCTGTTTAAAGCACTGAAGGTCATTGGATCGATCCCAGGGGATTGCACATAGTCAGAAACAAATGTATAATACAATGCAATGTAAGTCGCTTTGGATAAAAGCGTCTGCCAAATGCATAAATGTAAATGTAATATATGTGATTTGTTTTGATCAGGTATGGAGGTAGCGGCTGCTCTCACAGATAAAGCTCATTCAGTCTCTGTCATCGGTATAGAGGCCGTTCCGTTCCGAAAAGCACTCGGAGAGAAAGTTGGGAAAGTCTTGATGAAGGTCAGAGAAAATAGGGTTTACATACACCCTGCAGAATCTGGAAAATATTGAAACGTTAAAGCTAAACCAATGAACAAAATCCTCCAGGTCCCGCACGATCTTTGACTTTTCAGCATCTTCTGCATATTTGACCCGTCTCCAACAATGACTGCATGATTTTTAGATCCATCTTTTTACGTTGAGGACAATTGAGAGACAAAACAAACAAACATTTAGTGATGGTCAAGAAGGCAACCCGATACATTACGAGTCAGGTCAGGATGATGATTGGGTAAATTGTTATTTATGATTTTCTTGGTGTGAAAAGATGAATTCCAACATTTTGGAAAGGGGTCAAGTATGGAGAAGATGCTAGAACTTGTAATTCCAGCATTACTTTTTATAATGTAACTTCTTGTAATGTCATTTTTAAAAATGATCAGCACTTTCCAGATTATGCGAGGTGCATTTAAACCTACTCCACCGTCGCAGGAAAAATTTAGAGACCACTCCAAAAGTTTTTCTTAACTTTTTTCTTAAAACAGTTTTTCTTTACTATTTCTAGGTGTGTGTTAAAGTAAAATGATGATTTTGTTTCATTCTGTGAACTAGTGACAACATTTCTCCCAAATACCCAATATTTTTTTTTTGCATTTATTTGCAGACAATTTAAATAGACAAACTGGTCAAAATAACCCAAAATTAATTGTTTCAAATCTTAAATAATGTTCATGTAAATACAAAAGTTTCTTTCATGAGTCTTTATATTCTCTCAGTCTTTCACGTTGTTGTTGAGTGACTTTATGTCATTCCTGAAGTTTGATCTGTTGAAACTGAACAGACACTGGACTGGAATCTCTTCATTTTTTTCTGTGGCTGTATTTTACTCACATATATACTCATTTAATATAAGTATGTTATATTTAACATGTATTTCTTGTCACTCTCCTCAGCTGTTTGAATTAAACCGAGTGAAGTTCTACATGTTGAATGAGGTGTGGGAGATGAGAGGCCAGAATGGACAGGTATCATTAAAGTGAGAGAATTTCAGTGAAACGCAGGTTGATCTCTCTCTCTGATAAATTACACCCTCTCTGACTGTGACACTGCTTAGCTTTTGGTTTTCTTCATGCAGTCACTGCAGTAATGAATTGCCCTTGAGCTAAACTGCAAGAAATCAGAAAATGAGTGGAAACAGTCAGAGGAGTACATTCATAATTCCGAATAAGCAAAATTGTGATGCATTGTGAGTTGACACGTCAAAATGTCCTTCTGCAGAAATAACTTGATAAGTGATGTGTTTTGTGCTCTAACAATGGTGATGAAGAATCAACGAAGTGGATAAATGTGAAATATTCATGTTTATTTTGTTTTGATAGTTAAAAGAAGTGGTACTGAAAAGTGGCAAAGTCTTACGAGCGGATGTGTGTGTTATTGGTATAGGTGAGTCTGCGTCATTAGACCAATTTTTATACTTCAAGAAACAAAATATAAACGGTGCCTACTAATACTACCTGTATTAGTTTCGTGTGTCTCCATTGTGTCTTTCATATAATATTTAAAACATATTAATAGTAAATGTTTATTTATTTATCTGTTTATTTATAGTCCCTTCAAATTACCATGTTCATTTTGTAGCAATCATTTTAATAGCTTTTACATTTACATTTAGTCATTTAGCAGACGCTTTTATCCAAAGCGACTTACAGAGAGTTCAGGAAGCAATAAGCAAGGTTTTAATCGTAATTGTATAAAAATAGTGAAGTTCATAATCAAAGATTTGTGTATTTGTGTGTGTTTATGTACTGCATGTGTGTGTTTATTTATTTATGTGTGTGTGTCTCTGTGTTTATGAGTTTCTATGCATGTGTTTATGTGTGTCTGTGTTTATGTGTGCGAGTGTTTGTTTATTTATTTGTCTGTGTGTGTGTTATGTGTTTATTTGTTTGTTTGTGTGCGTCTGTTTATGTGTTTATTTACGTGTGTGTTTATTTGTTTATATATGTGTGCGTGTTTATTTATTTGTCTGTGTTTGTTTATTTGTTTGTTTATGTGTGTGTGTTTGTGTGTATGTATGTGAATTTGCATGCGTGCTTGTGTGTTTGTTTGTTTATGTGTGTGTCTGTTTATTTGTTTCTATGTGTGTGTTTATGTGTGTGTGTTTGTTTATTTATGTGTGTGTGTTTATTTATTTATGCGTGTGTGTTTGTTTATTTGTTTGTCTCTGTGTGTATATGTGTGTTTATTTGTTTGTTTGTGTGTGTGTGCGTGTTTATTTATTTGTCTGTGTTTGTTTATGTGTGTGTGTTTGTGTGTATGTATGTGTAGGTGCGTGCATGCTTGTGTGTTTGTTTGTTTATGTGTGTGTCTGTTTATTTGTTTCTATGTGTGTGTTTATGTGTGTGTTTATTTATTTATGCGTGTGTGTTTGTTTATTTGTTTGTCTCTGTGTGTATGTGTGTTTATTTGTTTGTTTGTGTGTGCGTGTTTATTTATTTGTCTGTGTTTGTTTATGTGTTCTTGTGTATTTGTTTGTTTGTGTGTGTGTGTGTGTGTGTGTGTGTGTGTGTTTGTTTCTATGTGTGTGTTTATTTGTGTTTGTTTATATGTATATGTGTGTTTAGGCTCAGGTCCAGCCACAGCATTTCTGAAGCAGAGTGGAATTCACATGGATTCTAAAGGCTTCATCCCAGTCAATAAGGTGCAGTCAGTTTACAGTACACATACGTACGCATCTGTTAGAGTCTCTCTATGATAAGACAGATGCTCACATTTGTTCAGCAAACACCTCTAACAATCTGCTCAAGTATGTTTATACAGTATCACTGCTAAGGTTTAAGCTAGCATGTGCTCGAAAAACTGTGAGCTTACACTCCAGTTTTAACCCTTTCAGACCATGCAAACCAACATGGACGGGGTCTTCGCCGGAGGTGATGTGGTAACATTTCCTCTGGCTTTACGCAGCAATAAGAAGGTGAACATTCCTCACTGGCAGATGGCACATGTACACGGTAAGACCTGTTGAATGTTGCCTCGTGCTGAGCAAAGTTCAAACACCTTAATCATTTAGTTTCTGTCAAATACATTGTCAGGTGTTCAATAAAAATAAAGAAATGTTTTCTGACCTTTTGCATTTATGCATTACGCTTTTATCCAAAGTGCTCCATGGGAATCAAACCCATGACCTTTGCGCTGCTAACGCTCCAATAGAGCCACAGAAACACAAAATGGAAACCTTCAGCCCATTTTTTCTGTCGTCCTCTGTAGGGAGAGTGGCCGCTCTCAGCATGATGGGAAAGGCGACGGATATTAAAGCGGTGCCTTATTTCTGGACAGCGATGTTTGGCAAGAGCATTCGATATGCAGGTAAAAACATATATATAAAATATTCCGTTACTATGCTGATGAAAAATGACTTATCATTTAAATACAAAACAGTTGCGATGGTGTAGTTTTAGCATCGGTGTTGCGTTTGATGCGTTTCAAGCGGTTGAAATGTTGTTGTCAAGGTTACGGGGATGGCTTCGATGATGTCGTCATCCAGGGAGATCTGGACGAGCTAAAATTTGTGGCGTTCTACACGAAGTGAGTGCATTTCGTTGATCATGCAGTTTGTGTGTCATTTGAGTTCGGATTGAAAGGAGGTTTGTGATGAAAATTAAACTGCTGTGGATATCTTTCTTTACGTTATCAACCTGAAAACATCGGATCCAGTTTTCTACGCTGCAGTTTAAATCATCCTCTAAATGAGCCTCAATGATTCTGCTGAAATAACTGTACTGTAGTTTAGCGTCCTGTGGTAATCCATCTTCATCTCACACACGGTGGGATCTTGATTCTTGTACCTTTGTCAGCCAATCAGAGAAAGAACACGTTTTTTTCATTTACTATTTGAATGCATAGCGACTTTATGTACTGTAGAATATTGTGTACTTACTACATACAACATAGTGGTGGTTGTGTTTTATTCAATGGTGTTATTTGTTGCCTATGTTGAGCTGATGTTAGTTGTGTGGTGTGTTGTTTAATCCGCTCTGATGGCAGGAGTGAAGAGGTGGTGTCCGTGGCCAGTATGAACTATGACCCCATTGTGTCACGGGTTGCAGAAGTGTTTGGCTCTGGAAAGACGATTAGGAAACGTGACGTGGAGTAAGTACATTTCAAAGTCTTAACCATCTATTGTAAGTATCAACTTGTGATGTCCGAACTATCAAAATATGAAGGCCTTGACTCAAGAATGCACAAATTAGACATATATCACATACAGGTGTAGTGTGGAGGAAGTGAGTGAATAAGTGAATAATTTGAGATCTTTTGAAACTGCTGGAAAAATGTGAGATTACTGAAGTCCTGTAGGAGAATTGAGAAAGTGTCTTAATTTCTTTATTTATTCTGTAATAAATTTATTTATCTTCATTTCTGATGTTTATGAGGAAATATTAAGGAAAACATTTGTGTTTTTATTTCCTGTGGTATTTCACCATTATGGACAAATGGGCAAAATATTTATCGCAAGTTATTTTAGGTTTTACTCTTCAGATTGTAGTTTTACTCATATTTTCAGTTAGCTTTTATTTTTGTGTTTTTAATTTTAATTAAATGTTTAGCTATTTTGTTTTTATTTTTATTTCTTGTTCATTTTTACTTTAGGTTTTTGTTAAACTTCAGTTAAAAAAATTTCTGGTATATTATCTTTGCGCCTCAACTTAAACTTATTTTAATTTAATGCAATTTGAACTATTAAACTACATTAAACAAAATGTCTAATTTTCGATTAGTTTAAGTTTTTCCGAAAAATGTGGACCCTTTACTTTTATACAGTGCACTGCAAAAAATGACTTTCTTACTTCGTATTTTTGTCTTGTTTTCCAGTGCAAATGTCTAAAAATTCTTGAATCAAGATGCATTTTCTCGATGAGCAAAACGACCCAAGAAAATAAGTCTTGTTTTTAGAACAAAAATATGAAATTTCAGTGAATTTGTACTTAAAACAAGCAAAAAGATCTGCACATGGGGTGAGAAAAATAATCTTTAATTAAGGTTCACCTTTTCTCACTAAATTCAAGATTATGTTTCTTACCCCATTGGCAGATTTTTTGCATGTTTTAAGTACAAATTCACAGAAATTTCATTTTTTTAAACTTATTTTCTTGGGTCGTTTTGCTCATCGAGAAAATGCATCTTGATTCAAGAATTTTTAGACATTTGTACTGGAAAACAAGACAAACATTAAGAAAGTCATTTTTTGCAGTGTGCGATTTTTCTTTAAGCTTACTTGTCACAGAGTGCTTAACTCCACCTCTAATATAGTCCATTGCGTTCTATATTTTATGCAACATTTAAACACTTCGGAAGCATTTGTGAACCTTCTTTGCTTAAAACCTTCTTTGTTAAAGTGCCGTGCGTTGATTTCTCTGTGCAGGACAGGAGACATGTCATGGCTGATCGAAAAAGGCTCACAATGAAGATATGTTTGCTCTTCTGTACCAAACCTGGACAAACTCTCAAAACAGAGAGTCTTGACACTGTTGGTTCAATGGGACACTACGTAGAAGACTTACGCTGTTGTATACCACACAAGCACCTGGTCTATGTGCCGAGGACCTCTTCCCCATAGGGTGGAACATCTCTGGACCCGGATCCATGAAATGAGCCATAACTGCTTTTAAACCCTCCGTCCTAGGTAGGACGTCTCTCTCTTCTGTGGGTCGGTTGATTCCGACTGCTCTTTGCATGAAGCGTCTGTCTGTATACGGTGTTGACGGAGCGGTTAAATGGGAATTGTCATACTTTGTACATGCATTCAAACATGGAGACGGCACTTTTTTCTACAAAACTTCTGCTACTGATTAGCCTGGCTGTGGCAACGGGAATGTTTGAACAGATGTGATGTCCGGCTCTCATCGCAACGCGGCCCCATGCAGCTTTGCCTGCGGCAGTTTTTAAGAATCATAGGAAAAACGGTTTGTAGTTGTAGAGAACAGATGCATGAGAATTCATTTGCACGGGGCATTCTTTTTATCACGATATGATTTTTTTTAACAACATGAACTGGCGTCCACTCCTCTAGAATTCTTTATTCTGCAGTCTCGTGGCAATGATGATCACATTGAATGTTCCCTCAAACGTAAGCATGACCCGGGCACCAAAACCCCGCTGACCTTCAATGATGACATTGTACCTCTTGCTAATGGGAACGTTGGTTGCCTTGCTAGTAAATTGCACAAAACACAGATATGTAAAGCTATACGTTTATCTCTAGAAATGCTCGTAATATAAGACTCGAGGCTTGTATTTTCTGACTAATCGTAAAACGAATGATTGATAACTGAGTGATCGATTATTGATTGTATTTTTAGACTGAAGGCAATACTATTGAATGCTTTCCTGGTAGCTCTGACCTCCTACAGTTTTTCTTCGGTACTAACTCAGGGATTGGAGGTTTCACTCATATGGGACACATTCTGGTGGAAAAAAGTATGAATAAATTTGTTGCCATGACATTTTATTGCCGTGTTCTTTCATAAGCACACATGACTGTTGTATACACTTTTGTATATACAAACAAAAACAAATAAATCAAGGGAGTTCATACAAGACAGTGACATACTTAAGTTAAAAACAATAAGATTATTACAAACAAACAAAGTTCTTAAAAAGACTGTTAAAAATCCAAAGGTTAGGATAGGACATTTTAAAGCATTATGTTGAAATTGGCATCCATCTGAAAAATAGTGCGACAATAGCGCAGCATAAAGACAAAAACAAAATACGAAGATTTTAATTTTGCTCCAACACTGAGGTAAATGCACTTGCTGTTTTCCTTAAAATCACGCAAGTGCTACTGTTTCTTTAAGTTACATTAAATAAAATGTAGGTGTAAATAAAAACAAAACAAAACAGTGCTCCGAGCAGCAGTCTGACAAGAAGAAACTGCATTATAAATGGACGATACAAAAGCTTTTCCAAAATGTGTTCATAGTATTCAAAAACTGGCCTAAGAATATCACTGAAAAGATTTGATACGATTATTGTAGGCATTGCACAACAAAAACAATCTTTCTACAATCATATATCGACATCATATTCACAAACACAGACTAGTTAATACACATAAACATATGAATGACAGGAAGACCTCAAGAAAGTTTGATTTAAAGTCACACTGTGGCCACCGGAGGAACGAATTATGACACATTCGTTTATAAAATGTATAAATGTCCCTTTTAAGTTGTAAAAACTGAAAACAAACTCGTATTACAAAATCTGTGCTGTTGAATTCAGTGAGCAAGTATCATGTTTGGTTTGGTGTGGAGTAGAGTGCTACAATGCAGATTAAAAGGCCACAAAAGTGATATTAAAATGACAATAATGTGATAATGCAGCTTATTAACTGTAAACAGTTGTAATTCTGATGATTAAAAATGCTTCACAAAGATAAAAAAACAGCTGGTGTAAGATAACATTGAGGTCATGTTTGTTCATCACATTTTAAAACTCTTATCAATAATTCACATTTAACAAAAAAGGCACTAATTTGTACAATCATTCATGCACTATGACACACATGAAACAATATCGACGTTTGATGCATGGATGTGCTTTATAGAAATGATTTATGACAAACTTGCTGGTTTTCTTCACAAGTCGTATTCTGCCGCACACTGTTGGAGATACTCCTCATAAAGTTTACGCTAAAGGAAAAATGTCAAATACAACAAACGTATCAGGATGAGTCACTTCAAACTGTTTCATTTAACATACAAGCTCTGATTGAAAAACAACATATAAACTATTCTAGGGTGGTTAATCAATATAGCAATTATACATTTTGTTATTGTAATTGCAGACAGTTCTTGAAAATAATTCAATAGACCAGCAAACTACTCTAGACTGGTTTAGGATGTTCAGAGACTCAAATGTATATGCAGTAAATTGCATCCAGGTCACATGTCCACCATAGCATTTTTCCTCAGGCCAACATATTTTTTCAATTGTTTGCAACAGAATTGTAAATTGTCTTTTAAAAACGCCAGCAGCTGGTGAGGCGCCGAGTTGAAAAACGCTAAACCAACGGCAGGAGGTGAAGCCACCGGAAGCGATCATGCCGCCATGTTGGTATGCCCAACTGACAGAGAGCGCCATTGACTAACAGTCAAAATGACGATCTATTAGGTGCGCGGAAGTTTTTAGTTCACATGCGTGTTTAAAATAATTGTTTTTTCCAATGTTCATGTTTATTTGGGGCAGAATAGCAATGTATAGAAATCAATGTATAGAAGGTGAGTGTGTATTGCGCACTGTTGTAATGGCACATGTGTAAATGTTTAGAAATAAATCTCATGACTTAAAGAACATATACAGCCTGTATTTATCTGCATTTAGATTTCAGAATAAGCACATTTGTCATATGTTGAGGCGTCTCGTTAGTCTCATATGTACGCTACAGTAATGAAAATGAAAGTGACTCACTCTATATCTAATAAAACGGGAAAATTCCCGACTTTAAATAATGAACCATTTACATGCTTAAGACATTTGCGCTGTAAGAATGTACTGCGAGACTTTAGATATAAAAACGGGGACTGGTAAGTTACTGTTTTATCATTCATACGTGATAACTCCCTATTCATTTAATAGAACGTTTGGGCATACCAACATGGCAGCGCGGTAGCTTCAGCGTAATGACGTCATGAGCAATGCAGTCACTCATATAGATCAGTGGTGTAAACGCTGCACTTTTTGCTCAGCCGTCCAATCACAGTGAAGGGGTGGGACAAATGACACGCCAACCAACTGGCATATCCAATTGTACGATGACTGAAAAACAATGCGTACGTTAACATTTCTGTTCTCCGAGTATCCACGTAAGTACCAGATGATATATAAGTGTTATTTGTTGATTAAAAAACTAGTACCACATCACTTTCGTGGATGTTCTGTATCATAGCAACCAAAGCGTCTCCACTCATAAAAACGACGTCAAGCGCCCACAGCCGATATATTTTTTAAAAGAGCGTCTGCCATCTTCAGTCGTTTTAAAACGCTTTGGTGTACGCACAACCTTAAAGTAACGCTACTGTAATGTAAAATTGTACCTTCTTGGCTTTGACACTATCTTGAACATAATCACTGTCTTCCACCAGCTTCTTTTTCTCTCTCTTAGTCAGCGTCTTGTTGCCTTGGCTGAAAAAATAAGATTTACCTGCTGTTTAACTGATGATGTAACCAGTGTTGGGTAAGTTACTCTGAAAAAGTAATTAATTACTAGTTACTAATTACACATTCAATAGTGTAATTAGATTACTGTACAAATTAGTCTCTACAAAAATTATTTAAATACTTATTACTCATTACTTTCTATATCCTACATCAACCTTGATTAGTTAAGTGAGTCAAGGATAGACATAAAACGACTTTCAAGTCATTCAAATAAATCATATAAAACTACATAAAGTACAATTATTAACTGACTTTTATAACAAATGTGAGAAAGACACATTAATGCATGCATTTTAAAGTTAGATTTTGAATTTTAATGTCAATTCCACTATTGTATACATTACACAGTATTTAATTCAGTTACATTAGAAGTAACTGTAATTTAATTACAGAACAAATAAGAGTAATCCCTTACTTTACTTTTTTAAGGGAAAAGTAATTAAATTACAGTAACTAATTACTTAGTAACTAGTTACACCCAACACTGGACGTAACCATTAAGATACAGATTAAGATCCAATGCAAGTTTCAGTACTAGTTTTGGACTGCAAGTATGCATAAACAGTTGTTGGCACGTAGTATTGCATACTATGTTGTATAGTTTGTACACATTTTTGCACATATGTAGCAGCCAGTGCATTTTGTGTACAAGTTGCGTTTAATTGTAAGCATGCCCTCTTGTGACTGCAAACGGAACTAAAACCTCAGAAAAGATTTTGCTTACCGTGCAAAATATTTGGCCAGAAAAACCAAAAGGTAGGAGAAAGCACCAAATGTGATCACAAACATGATCTGCCAGTCTTCAGGGATCCAGTCCCACAGATACACAACTACACCCTGAACAAACGAAAACAAACAACACTACAAAGTCAACTCACGTACACGACAGGAGGAAAATAAATGTTGCAGAAAAACAAGATCTCACGGTGGATAAGTAGAGTGGTTTAGCGAGTCCCTCGCCTACGAGAGCGTCCAGCTCCTCTGGAGCGAAAGTGCTGATGATGAAGCTGAGGATGAACAGCGACGGGAGGAAGATTCCCAGAAATCCACACAGGAAAGAATGAAAGCGGTTGCTTTTATTACTGCTCACATTCATCCTGAGACACACACACAATAAACTGATAAATATTACACTATGAGTTGTTCCAGAGTGGTGTTATCATTAAATTATGTAAAATTAAATATACATCAGGACTTAGTCAGCTCTTCCCAAACTGTGGGGTGTATTGCAGGTGTAAACATAATTACACATTTTTACTGCAAAATGATTCGTGAACTGACTATGTAGCTTGTGTTACACACTTTATTGACATTCTGTTTTTGCAGGTAGTATACAGTGTTATGGATTACCAATAAAACATACAGCTGCGGAAAAAATTAAGAGACCATTCCAAATTTTAATGTAATCAGCATTTCTAGATGTATTGTGGTCATTCCAGTCTAGTGTCTGTTGAATTTCAACCAAATCAAACCGCGTCAAACCGTCATCTAACAGCAACGTAAAACACTGACAGCATGACAAGACACATGAAAACTGTGATAAAAATCCAGGTTATCACATAAAAAAAGATATACTTGAATTTTTCCTAAATACATGTAGAAATATTACTGTTGTATTGCTTAAAAGTGAATATGATTTTGTTTTCTTTGCAGTATTTGAGGTCTGAAAAAATACAGAGCATCTTTTCTGTTATTTTCACCCGTTTTCATTTTCTGCTAATAAATGCAAATAGAAACAATATTTTATTTGGCATTTGGCAGAAATATTGTCAGTAGTTCACAGAATGAAACAAAAACGATAATTTTACCTAAACACATACCTATAAACGGTACATTCAGAAAAACTAAAAATAATTTGAAAATGGTCTCTTAATCTTTTACGTGGTTGTATTATCTTAATAATATGAGTATATGATTAACAAATGTTGTGATATTACAGATGAAAAATACTGTTGTATACTATGGTATTTTGTAGTATTAACTATAGTAAATTGATCAACTGTAATACATTTACTATAGTAATATTCACTACATTCTAGTTTTCAAGGAGATTTCTATTATCTAGAAATTTTACTACAGTTTACTATAGTAAATAGTTTTTACTACATTATTTTTATTGAAAGATACTTTATTGTGTTTGTATTTTTTATTATTCAGAAAAAAATAATATGGGGGGCTTGAAGTTTTTGTATGTCTTTGTGGGGCTTTACCCCTCTGAAGTTTAGGAAGCTCTGGATTAAGACAGACAGACAGATTGATAAAAAGACAAGCAGACAGACTGAGTGACAGACAGACTTAAGACTGACAGCCAGAAACAACAACTGACAGGCTGACTAGCTTACAGACAGACGGGCTGACTAATTTATAGACAGGCAGACAGACAGACAGACAGGCAGGCAGGCAGGCAGGCAGACAGACAGTCAGGCAGACAGACAGACAGGCAGGCAGGCAGGCAGGCAGGCAGGCAGAAAGACAGGCAAACAGTCAGACAGGCAGGCAGGCAGACAGACAGACAGACAGTCAAGGCAGGCAGGCAGACAGACAGACAGTCAAGGCAGGCAGGCAGAAAGACAGGCAGACAGTCAGACAAACAGACAGGCAGACAGGCAGACACACAGGCAGGCAGATAGACAGACAGACACACAGGCAGATAGACACACAGAAAGACAGAAAGACAGACAGACAGGCAGAAAGACAGACAGACAGGCAGACACACAGACTGCCTGTCAGATCCAGCAGACAGGCAGACAATCAGATAGACAGACAGTCAGACAGACAGACAGGCAGATAGTCAGTCAGACAGACAGAGTACCGGTCCTTTTCCAGTGTATTGCTGATGGTAGAGATGATGAGGTCACAGTCTTTCTCCAGCTGGTTAAGAGTTTTCTGCACCGCCTGGTTTATACTCTTCTCAATCGTCTCACACACCTCATCAATTTGATTGACACATCTGCTGGGCTACACCCCCCCCACACACACAGATGTTGGGTTTCCATGTTTTATGGGGACATTCCATAGACGCAATGGTTTTTATACTGTACAAACTGTATATCATATTCCCTAACCCACCCCCTAAACCTAACAATCACAAAAAACTTCCTGCTCTCTTAGATTTTCAAAAAAGTTAATTCTGTATGATTTATAAGCTTGTTTCCTCATGGGGACAAAAAATGTCAAGGGTTTTGGATATTGCCCTCTTTGTGGGGACATTTTGTCCCCATACCGTAGGGTTTACCCTTCCCACACACACGCACGCACGCACACACACACACACACACACATCTGCATCAACATTTATTCTGCTTTTATTCTTAACTTACACTTGAAAATCAAGATATCTACGTAAGTAATTTTAATCATTATAAAATCAGCAACGTCTCCTTTACTTTTTAACAAAAACAGGAAGCTTTTTAGCGCTAATATTTTAGCTGTATTGTGTAAAACAGCTTCATGTTTTCTTTGTAGTTTTAGGTTTGGCTTGGAACTGCTGGATGTAAATGCTGCAGAGAGCCATCAATCCATTTCCACTTTCACAACAGTGTTGCTGCATACAGCAGACCTTCAATTACTCACGGCTCAATGCAGATGAATGACTTTACTTTGCGTTTAGTCTATTTTCGAAAATTCATATTAATATCTGTCCTTCAAGAAAGGAACTGTGATTTTTTCAGCAAGCAATTTAAAGCTTTTTTGTCGTTCTTACTTTTTGAGGGTTGGGGATGTATATGGTGGGCATTTCGAAGCCACATTTGTTGAGTCCCGGTCGTCTGCACAGCTCTTGGACGATCTGCATCATGACTCGCTGTGGGAGGTAAAACAGCAGCGTGCGTGAGACCTCTGACCTTCTGATGTCATACTAAGTGACACAGAGAATCTCCCGGTGTCCTAGATCTGAAGTGACACCTGCTCGGCTTTCTAAACATGATTATAACAAGAAGATCTGGATCTCATGTTACCAAAACATGACATTGAAATCATGACCCTGTTTATTGTAATAATATGCGGTATTTTCTGAACCTCTCACTACAACCATCTGCAAACCTACTTTCACAGAAAAAAAATCCTGTAGTATATTTTCCTTTAAATACATCTTGGAAATCTGTCAAATTATAGGAACAGATCAACCAAAATTCACTCATTTTTATGAGAACATCATTGACTTCCATTGTTTGAGACATTTCTCAAAATATCTTCTTTTGTGTTTCACAAAAAAAGTGGCATGTATAGATTTTACCTGACACGAGAGCGAATAAATGAAGACAGACTTCTTATTTTTGGTTGAACTATCCCTTTAAGACTTTCTCTCAGAAACACTGACTCACCTGTCTGTCCGTTTCTCGTCCAGCCTCGTCAGCTTTGCTCAGGTAAAATCTCAGTTTGTCTCCACACTTCTCGCTCAGCTTCTCCACGATGTTCAACGTGCGCTTGCACAACGCCTGGCCCATCGGATCGAAAAACACAAAGATGAGGTCCGCCTGCTCACCTGCAGACAGATATGTCAAACAAATATTTTTTTAGACATTCATACAAGTGACAATAAAAACATAGACAACAGTTTATGCAAACAATCACACAAAGTGATCAGACGCAGTCTTACCGAAAGAGGTGATGGCGCTGTTGACATCGAACGGGTATACCATATCTCCATCCACCAACCCCGGAGTGTCAACAAACGTCACCAAGCTGAACTTCTTCTGTTTGGAGGTGGAGATCTCAGCGCTCAGGTAATCCGTCACACCTACGATATAACTACAAACATGTATAAAAGTGCTCTGCCAGAAGAAATAGGAATCAGCATTGGTCTGAAATCATAACTGTTTTTGTAAATCGGTGCTTCTCAACAGGGGGGCCCCATCTGACTTCCAAGGGGGCCTCAGGATGACTAATAATTTAAAATTGGACACACATTTAAAACAAATAAAAACTAAGATATTTCCATTTTTATATTGAATGAACACTTTTCCAGTTAATATTAAGCTCTGAATAATTTTATTGTGTAGAAATTTTGAGGGAGGGGGGACTTTGAATATTGTCGAATAAAGTGGGGGGCCTTGGAGTCACAAAGGTTGAGAACCCCTGCTGTAAATAACCCTCAACATGCTCTCACATTACCCATAAATCCATGGCCTTTAAAAAAAATAGAAATCCTCTTAAACAAATGTCAATTCCCTAAGGTCTTTCTCAGGAGACTTGATGGAGTTCAGTTGAGTTTCATTTAAAGTCCCCGTGAACTGGAAGTTGCGATCGTTCTTACTTCCGTATTCTGACACATTTCCGAGTGAAAAGGAATTTCAAAGGAGAAAATGAGTGGGCGTGGCTTGCGCTGATGCATTGATTTTGAAATGGAACTGGCAGCAGACTGACAGTCGAAGGGGAGGAGCTAACGGATTTACGTCATTTGAGATGGATAGTCATTTCAGGGCGGAAGTGCATTTTCAGATTTTAACTGAAGATTATGAGGGCGCATGAGTTTTAAAATGAAAATGACCCACATTGATAAACTATTCACTATAAACGCTGCAATATTTCATGAAAAATTAGGAATTGTCATTTTTAATTTCACTGGGACTTTAAGTATCAACTTGGATTCAAATGTTTCTCCTAAAATTATGTAGGAGAAATAAAGTTGACTGTAGTTGTTGAAATACATGAAAAGTAAGAAGGTGTCACTGTCAAATGAATGTAGATTGTAGAGGTAAAATAATCTGAATTTGTGTAAATTTGATGAGAAACGTTTGAGTTCATTCATATTAAGATCTTCAATAATATCAAATCAATATAATAAAGACAAATCTGAGCTCAGTTTGAGACATGTTGACATCTCTTCTGAAACTCTAATGACAGAGACATTCGTAAGCATTTCTGCCTCTTTTTCTCATGAGAAACATCTGACACACATGAGACTTCCATTTAATCTCGTTTTTATCTCAGCTATTAAAGAGATCTCATCTGTGATTTTTCTTCCTTACTGACTACACAACTGACCAATTAGAATCAAGTACAGTAGTCTCAGTATTGTAATTCAATATAATCAATAAATATACAAATATTACAAAGTACATTTCTGGTCAAAAATACAACATAAAAACATATTTCCCATTTTGTTTGACATTAAACTACTTATTTATGTGAATTCTGATTTGCTCTTCACTCTTCCAATTAAATCGTCTCGTCTCTGGATGTCTGTTGTCATGGTTACCCACAACAGCTCTTCAACTGGCAGCTTTAAGGTGGAGCCAAATAAAGCTAGCCAGTGAAGAACGACTGTGAGGTAACGCCAGCCAGTCCCAACTGACACCAAAATCATGGCAATGCTAAGATAATCTGGATGGTTGCCAGGGTGTTGCTATGCAGTTGCATGTAAGGCCTTACATGGACTTTCACTGTCATGTGTTAATAAACTGTCATTTCTCATCAAACGTTTCCGCCCTCTCAACACATCCGCGATGAACACTAAAGCTCTTTCAGCGATGGCACGTGTTCATGATCTTACACAGACCGGTCTTGTTCTAACTCATCTACATTCACTAAAGGTGCATTAACACACCCTCAAACCTCTCTGTCCTTTTCACTCTTTTACCTTATTTAACAAGACTAAGTGGCAAAAAACATCAATTCTAAGTAATATGTTTGAGTTCATATTGAGAACTTTTGATCGCAGACTTGACAAATCTAAGCACAGTTTGAGACATTGCTGAGATCTCTTCTGAAACTCTAATGGAGACATCTGTGAGATTTCTGACGCTGAAGTTTCCATTTGCTCTCCATTTAATCTTACGGATGCCTACACTCTTAAAAATAAAGGTGCTTAAAAGGTTCTTCACAGCGATGCCATAGAAAAACCATTTTTGGTTCCACAAAGAACCATTCAGTCAAAGGTTCTTTGAAGAACCATCTCTTTCTTGATTCTATTTTTTCTATTTCTTAAGTTGTTAAGGTTCTTTATGGAACCAAAAGGTTCTTCTATGGCATCGAAGAACCTTTTGAAGCACCTTTTTTTAAGAGTGTAGGAGAAATAAGTGAGTATTACAAGTATTACAGAGATCTTATCTGTGATTGACACTACCCATAACCCAGCGCTCAAACAGTCAGTTTTGTTCTGCAGTCACAACAAGACAACATGATAAAATCAGACAGTATTGAATACGATGGGTTTAGAATCTCTAACGGAGCTTTGAGCCTCTTTGAGTGTGAAAAGGTAATCGGAGAGACGCGTCTCACCCGGCTGACATTACTGCTGATGGGTGGAAGGAGATACCGAGAGATCTCGTCCACTAGAGAAAGGTCAAAGGTCAAGAAAGAGCCGAGTCATCTTCACTCTGCAAAGCAGCACTACTGCAGAGAGACCAGAGTCATGACGGTGAAGTCCAAGCTTACTGAAACAAGCCAAACCAACCGAACCACACCCAAACAATGCACCAATCAGAAAGCTGAAGATCAAACAGACGTCCCTTTAATATCCCGTTCATCCTGTACAGCAACAACAGCAAATGTGCAGATTTTTCTACAAGACCTCACACCAAAAAGACCCAAAGTCATCTCGTCTAAAGCTTCGGAAGTGATCTTAACAATGTCACAAACTTAAAAATACAAGGTTTGCGATTTCAATATGAACTCAAATTATATTATCCATTCGTTTTTTATGCCTATACTCTTACTTTTTTATCAATAAACGTCTAAGAAGTTTTAGAAAATGTGCATAAATAAACACAAGGAGAAACCTTTAAGGTCTCCAAAGCTATTTAAATTTTCACCTAAATGGTGCAATGTTAAACTTATGCCAAATAAAAAACCTAATTGATCTAAGGTCTGAAAAACCACGTAGCCTGTACAGCGAAAGTTGAGAACCTTATCTCGACTTGTTAACTGGAGCAAAACATCTATGCATCAAAAATCTGGCTAAATACAAAATGATCATGCACCAATTTTCCTATCGCACTCCTGCATTTGGCTACATATTCGCTCTTCTGTAGCAGTAACGTGGGAAGATTTTTCTGTCCCATGATACCGCACTGTTGTCAATGTGAATGACTCATTCTCAGCGCACTTGGTGAACCCACGCTGCCCACTGAACGAAAACTGCACAATCAGCGTGCGGCTTTGATGCCCTCCGACACGCCCAAAGAAAATCCACCTGCACTGAAGACCACCATAAGTGTAACGTAAAATACGACCGATAAGCATCCACCTGTACCACCACAGTCCAAACTCTGCTTAACTGTCAGATCAGTTGCATAAACAAGTGTTAAATGCGATAGGGAGCGAACGCGAAATGTGTTTCTATGTGTCACGGCTTCAGGCGGACACTGTACTCGACACAAGTCCGCTCGCATGACTCAGTGCAAGCTGTTAGTCACAGCCGTGGACTGCACACGCAGCCTTAAACTACCAGTTTCTCCCCAAAAATCTGCTTTTTTTCAACAAATCTGAGCAAGTTAATAAACGCTACATGTAAAAATAACAATTAGGAAGAATTTACATGTCTGGTTGTATGTGTGATTTATACGTGGCACGGAGCAAAATATTTACTTTCGATTGACAAATTGCACATATGCACATAAAACATAGCAATTCTAACAAAAAGGAAAATCCTTAAAAACACCCAATCCTTAAATGTCACATTCAAAGCTGCTGAAATGTATAATTTAAGACACAACACGCACTGCCAATTTCTAGGGAGACTGACACATGTATAAATGTCACACATATAGGAATCACATTTTAACAAGTAGATTAACCCAAACAATGATGTTTCAATATATTAGTGATATAACCGAGTCAAACACATCAGATGATGTATGAGTCCTACCTTTGAACTCCAGCAGTGGTCTGAAATGTGGGTAAAGGTGTAACGTTGCATTTCCCTGTGAGGACAAAAAGCAAAGGTGTTAAGAGACGGTAAAAGCAGAGTATTTGATGTGAAGTCAGAAGCCAGGCCCTTCTGTAGGGAGTCTCCCTGCTCTCGCTCCCTCGCTCGCTCTCTCTCTGCAGACTGGGTGCCGGCGTGACACCGATGACCACGCTGCACATCTCTTCCTGTTCTGCTTTCAGCCTCCTTCCTGTATACAACTTGTAATCCTTTCATATCACTCCTTCACTATAATAACATGACTCATGTTGAGCTCTGCACACAGAGACTGAACGAAAAAGACTGGAGCGAGAGAGAGAGAGAGAGAGAGAGAGAGAGAGAGAGAGCTCTGTATGCTGCACGAGACGCTGCATCTTTAAAGCGGACGTAACACACGCAGTTTCTGCCAATCTCATATTAATCTTGAGTACCTATAGAGTAGTATTGGATACTCCGTATCTTCAAAGAGGATTTACAGTAGTTTGATCACATTTATAAAAGATAAATACAGCTGTATGATTATTTCCGAAGACAGAAATGCTCTTTCATCTCGCTCTTGTGGGTTGACGCGTGGGCGTGCTTTTCCGCGAGAACGGTCCAATAAGGGACTAAGAAAAGTTGTTACGTAAGGGAATTTCATGTTTGAAAAAAACTTTCAGAAACCCGTACGGACGCTGGGGGAGTGTATCGAGCACAGAAATACTACATCATCTGTCCAATTCGTTTTTTGTCCCTCTCTCCCCTATTAAGAAAAAACATGTTGCAATGTAGAACAGAATATAAGATCATTACTTTTTACAAAAACTCAGCGAAATGAAAATACTTTGTTTCTAAACTCTTTAAATACTGAGAACTTGTAAAACAAAAATGTTAAGGAAATGATTTGAAAATAAATCACAGTTGCACCACATAACATTTTTTAAGGCTATAGCCAATTCGTCTACATGAAAACACCACATTTACTTAAAGGAGCAATGTGGGATTTTTAGGAGGATCTATTGACAGAAATGCAATATAATATACAAAACTATGAGGTGTTACCTTAGAATGAGCTATTTCTATCTACATACACCGCAGGCCTACATACATTGAATTCGCCATGTTGTGCTGCCATGTTTTGTACAGTCGCCCTAAATGGACAAACAGCTCTACAAAGCGCGTTTCCTCTCCCTCTCCCTCTACCCTGCTGTGCATAGTCCGGTTGTCTCTGACTTTACAAAGGGGAGAAAAATGTCTACTAACTCCTAACTGCTATCTTGATGTCAGATCAAACGCCTTTAACAGCGTTGCTATTTACTGTTAGCTAGCTCTGCCCTCAAACGTGCTGTGCAAGCATGAAATGCTTAGCTTTATCATAGCTTAGACCACGCAAATAATAATACAAAAGAATAAAATAAGCGAAGACGACATGAGTATATAAGCAGCACACTGGTTCCAGATAAACAATGATGCTCAAAACTGCTCCGTCACACAGCTAATATTACAACAACAACATATATTGGTTCTAACAAACAGAAAAAACAATGTTACTCGCATACTGATCCGAATCAAAGCAACCTTCTCAGGGGTGATTTTTAGACAATCTTTTTCTCCAACGTCTCTCTGCTGGAAAGTATCTCCATAGATATCTATGAGTATCGCCACTAAAAGTCCTCTGCTAGAAAGTCTTTTTAATATTAACGCAGGTCCTGACTTTTTAACTCCCCAGACCCTTTATTTAATGTAATAAATAAGACATCGCTCTTTCTGGTCTTTCTAATGCCCATATCATCTCTTCCCTGCGTCAACATGAGAAGACACGCTGTCTCAGCCGACGACATCTTTTCGTACTGTGGTGGCCACATCATGTTTCGAAAGGGAGGGGTGAGCGGAGGACTGAGAGATTGGTTGCAATTCTCAAACTCACCGCTAGTGGCCGCTTTAAATCCCACTCTAGACCTTTAACTTAAAATGGATTGCATTTGTGCATTTATGTGTACACCACAATCTTTATCGTGACGTATACCCGAGTGAAACGACTTCTGAAATGAGAAAAAAATGTAGGGCGGGACCTGATTTCATCCACCGACAACTGATTGGATAGTTAAAGGTAAAATATTTGAACGCCAGTTTGCAATCAGTCAGTCATTGAAGCCCTGCTTCGAATGATCATTTTTAATTTCATGCCGACATTAACGTTTAAATAATTGCAATAGATATATATTTTTTGGTATTCTAAAATCGTTTGGTATCCATACAATGGAAGTCAATGCGGGTCGATCAAAATATCTTCTTTTGTGTTCTGCAGAATAAAGAAAGTCATATAGGTTTGGAATGACATGAGGGTGAGTAAATGATTACAGAATTGTCATTTTTAGGTGAACTATCTCTTAAAAAATTGAAATAAAGAGGCTCTGCTAATGTATTTTTCATTGGATTGACCTCTCTGGACTGGAGTTCTTAAATGGCACTCTTTAGGGTAGTACATACAGTCAGAGACTGTTGCTAGTCTTAATGAGCCATTTATTATTAAAGCTCTTCGAAACATGCACTACATCTGCACTAGAGCAATGACACACTTACATAGAAGTTTTAGCAGATGTGTTTGTTCAAAGCAACTCAAAAAGATTGTGGTTTTCAGCTGAAAGATCTGAGATGGAAACAGCAACCACGTGTTTATCAGCCCCGAGCATCAACCAGTGAGACCGACAGAGTTCATACTCACTGTAAGAGATTCTCGTTTCCTGCCACTGGTAATAAACGTGAAGCCTTGTGTCTCTATGGCAACACCTGTCTTCTGTATGTGTTCCTCCACATACCTAAAAGACACGTGTGTTAGTTGTTGTTTTTTATTTTACATTTTTACAATCCAGTCGATTAAAGGAATAGATTCATTTTTACGATACAACAAAAAGGGATGGCTCATAATATGTCATAATATGCATTCCATATAAACAGATCTGGAAGTATTTAGTCCAGTTATCCAGTTACAATGTGTTTTTGATTGTGTTCAGTTGTGTATTTACCAGTTAATAAAGGAGCTTTTCCCGGCCGAGTGGTTTCCCATAATCATCACTATAATCTTTTTCCGAGGAGGTAGCAGCCTGAGCCCCAAACTCTCTGCAATTTTCACTAATCCTTTTACAAACACACAGAGGAACACAGGGCTTCATTATCAAAATAATAATAATAATAATATATTAATACATAAAGATGAAAAGTGTGACTCCAAACAAGACCTACGAAATAATGTGAGAGAATTTCCATCTACTCAACTCAACTCAACTTTATTTATATAGCGCTTTTACAATTTTCATTGTTACAAAGCAGCTGTACATGAGACATATTGACTATAAGCAAAATAATTTGTACCTATAAAGTTTTTTACTTTTACTTTATTTACTTTTATAAAGTAAATAAAGTTGTACCTGCAAAAACAAGAAAAGGTTGAAAACACAGAAGACAGACATACCCACATGCAAAACACTCCACACACACAATATGCACACGTACTAACACACATAGACATAGAGACACACACACGGATGCGGACGCACACACACACACACACACACACACACACACACACACACACACACACACACACACACACACACACACCAACACACACACCACACACCAACACACACACACACAACAAAATCACACAGACCATACGCACACACACTACGTACACAACAAGTACGCACACACACACACACACACACACACACACACACACACACACACACCACAACACACACACACACCACACACACACACACACACACACACACACGCTCAGTGAGAGCACACATTTAGGATAAAGGAGAGAGAAGCACAGGTCAAATATAACAGACTATAAATTCCTATATGCAATATTAATTAAGTAAAACTTTAAAATTCTAAAGCAGCCCCCCCGGTCAGGCAGATAGTGCAAAAACAGTATGCAAACGGTGGCGAGGAACCCAAAACTCTAATCGAGAAAAAAAACCTCAGGAGAACCCAGGCCCAACCAGGGGATTCCAGTTCCCCTCTGGCAAAAGCTGCTGCCTCTGCACAAGCTCCAGAGAGCTTGCACAACAAGGCTAAATAAAATAAATAAACTTAATAATAAAATTAATTATATTTTAAGATTATCATTAATAATCTAATAGCATTTGAAATTTTGTGGTGAAGACATGTCAAGAGACCGCGTCCTTCTTTATCCAGCTCTATCATCTCAGCTCTTGTCAGGTCCCCACTTCCCATTCATCTAGATCATAACTGCTATATAACCTATATACTGGCCTATTACAGACCTTTTATTTTTGACGTACTGTGCTTATGATACAGACGTACAGATCATCATGTACTTTTATTTGACATGAAGCATTGGCCCACAGACAGTAGAACAGTGACATGCAGAAACAACTGGTCAACACTGCTGTGCCTCAAAACATACTGTGCTGCCTACCTTGACAGCATTTTGGGGCATAATAGTGTGCAAAAATAATTCCTTACTAGACAGCATTATCAGCAAGTAATGTATGTGACAAGCATATGAAGCAATGGACTGATGATGACCAAAAACGCTGTCCAGGTAGGCAGCTCACTAAGTTTTGAAACAAAGCCAGTGACAACTTTTGAATGAGTGACTTTTCTTTTTGTTTGCTTGTGGTTGATTGGAAATTTAATATCCAATAAATGAAGTAACATTGATGTAGAAATAAGAGAACAGATTCAATATTTCCCACGTTTGATGACTGACCTTGCAGAATTGATTTACACGATACAATGTTGCATAATGTTTTCGATTATAAAGTAACGCCGCCTCGCGTGTTTACAAATGAAAATGCTTAGGAGTTATTTACCGTTGTTGATGTCGATATATAAGTTGTGGCATTCTTTCAGGATTCTTTCGCTCGGTGTTGTAATAGTCGACTCTAGTGGATTCGCTACAGTTCGAGGCTTCTTACAGCCTGACATATTGGTAGAGTGTAGGACTGGGCTGGTGCACATCCGGAACCAATGTGGGGGAACCAAAATTGCGTTACACACCTCAAGAAATGTAAAGCCCTTTAGTTCCCTCTAGCGGACATGATGTGAAAACATTCGGTTTTATAAACAAGAATAACTTATCTGCACACTCCCTGATTAAAAAATGAAAAATCACAAAACCTTAATGGATAATGCAAATATACCATGCACATACAACGAGATAAACGTGAATACAGTAACTATGCATACTATTGATTTAAGCAACATGGTATAACACCCGAAGTAATTGTACAGAACGTTAAAAGGTTAAGAGGTTAAAATGAGCACTTTGAATAGCAATTTACATAATATTTCCCAGTAAACGCTTAAATGCTTGTGTCTGAAATAAGAATAAAGGATATTATTTCGCATATTATGAACAAGACTTTTTTGAGAATGAAACGTAAGCAGCACTGTCTCTTTAAGAACGCAGGTGAAGGGTGTGGCCACGCAACAAATTTAAAGTTTCCGGGAACTGAAACGAGTAAACAGGTAGAATATGGACAAGAATGAAGTTTAACTCCAAAATATCCAGCGATCAATGGTCAAGGAGGGCCAATGGACGCGAATTAATCATAATATAGTTTTTTGTATTTCTTTTGTATTCATAAAATCGGCGTGAAGCGCTTTTTCCTACAACAAAAGCAACCTTGATCTAATTTACAAAACGATTTTAGTCCATCTTTTTTTGGAACAATCTGAATCTACGATGAGAATAATCACAACAGCTTTTTATCTGCTTCTTATATCACATGAAACAGGCGAGTTTACCTTTAACTATTTTGCTTTCATTTTTAACAGAGATACTGTAAAATTATTTCTAATGTAAATAATCACTATTCTTCGTTATTATTCTTATTATTATCATGTTTAGCTCAATCCAAATTGATAACTTTTTTATACACACATACTTACATAATATAGTACCATATACCACACTAATACCATACTTCAGACATTGTAGTTTATGTCTAAACTATGATATTGTTTATAATTAGTACAAATAGATGATATAACATAATACAATTTCGTTTGTGATCACATTTATTGTTCTTTTAATATTCCTGTAGTGACAGAGGAGCAGGTGCAGTATGTTATTGGAGAGAAAGGAGAGAATGCCACGCTGCAATGCAACCAGCCCTCAGTAAATGCCTCTGCACTTGTCTATCAGTGGAAGAAGTATGGAGCTGTTGTGACCTTCCAAAAATCCTCTGTGCCATCGAACCGTCTTTCCATCTTAAACAATGGAACTCTAAAGATCAGTGGACTTGAGTATATAGATGGAGGCCAATATGAATGTGAATCCCAAACCACGGGTGGCGGATCATGGCAAACGTCTTCTAAAGTTCAGCTTCAAGTCGCTGGTATGGTGCTGAATATCTTAACGGTACCAATGTGACATATGAAAAGCTTTCATATGCAAAAAGTGGCTGCAGTTTCTGTTGGATAGGGAGTCTACCTTCTAACAGGTTTTTCTGGTTAGACCTCTGTGTGTGAACTCTGAGAACCGCCACCGTGTGACTGAGATGTGTAGGACGCTGTTCGATACAACAAGAGAGTAGTGTAACATTAAAATGGGTACAAGTGAAATCACACAAAAATCCTTAAGGTTTCATCCTTATCACGCTTAAATAAAGTTGATCTAATATTGTAATAAATAGACCAAACAATAATAATTCCCTTCCATTTAAAATCAAACTCGAAAGAACCCTTTCTTATGATGTTTATAATGAGTGATGGTTTGTTGGAAATTCCTCTCAGTGTTTATGCATTTAAATGTTGTTGTTGTTGTTTTTGCAGATGGTCCAACTAATGTAGGAATGGACATAAAACCAGCAACCGCACTAAAGAATGGAACGTTATATGTCAAAAAAGGTTCAGATGTCTTGTTTAATTGCTCCAGTAAGTCTCAACCTGCACAGAACCTGACGTGGTTGTTTGAAAATTCAGCATCGAACGGGGCCGTTGACAAAGGCTTTGGGAATGAATCGTACCTTAATTTTTCAATACGTAACATTCAACTGAGCGATCAAGGGATCTATAGGTGTACAGCTCAGAACACCCTCTCCATGAGAACTGAGAAGAAGAACCAGGAACTTCTAGTTTACTGTAAGAGAAACACATTTTTGTTGTTTTTCAGACGTGTTGAAAGATCTTTGGAAATCTTAAAAAATATTTAAAAAAGAGACTGTGTAATGATGCTTTGCTTTGTGTTAGGTATACAGTAAGAAAAAAACATTTTATAATGAATTATTTTCTCTATTTAGGATTTTAGGCCTATTTTGTGAAATGGAAGTGAATGAATTTCTGTGTAACATGTTCGTGGTTTTACAAATGATTTGCACAGAAATTTGTTCTGTTCATTTAATAGAAACTTGAGGGTGGACACTTTTCACGTGGGCCATTAAGCAATTTTCCAGAGCTTGTATCACATTTTCTTGGGAAAATCAACATTCAATTTTTTCTCTAAATGATTTCAGATGCTCCGGAGAGACACCCGGAATGCAGCTGGGAGCCGGGAAATGGGCCGTCGGATTTTGTGTTCATATGTACCTGGCATGGAGGTTACCCGGTGCCAACCCTGGAATGGCATGAGGTTTTAAAACCGTCTGTGATAGCCAAGGGTCCCACAGTCAACTCAACATCCCAGGAGACGGAGCGTTTGGAGGTGCATGTGAACAGGTTTATTTTGGAGGATAGGGAGGAGGTGAAGTGTGTGGGCAGTCACGTGACCGGAGTGCAGAATTCCTGTTCCTTCACACTCAGTAAGAGCATCATTCATATGGTCCTTTTGGGTTGTCAGTTATTTTTGTGTTACATTTATTAGGTTTTGACAAAATCTTTTACATTTATGCATTTGGCAGATGCTTTTTTCCAAACTTAAAATGAACTCAATGTATATATTTATTTCTATATGTGTGCCCTGGGTATCAAACCCACAACCTTTGTGCTGATGACTTAATACTCAATTTCTTACACTGTGTTTTAGGCAGATTTAAAATGAATTTATTTTATCTCATTTTCTGTATTTCAGGGATACCATACCCATTAGGAGACCCTATGGTCACAGCTCTGGAGGGCACTAACCTCACACTCAGCTGTAATGAGATCAACTCTCTCCCACCAGCTAAAACCGTATGGAAGAGAAATAACACAGTCATCAACAGCACATCCAAATATATCACGACTGAAAATAACCTCACATACACACTCACCATAGTCAACGTGACAAAAGACGATGAGGGCATCTTCACCTGCTATAGTGAAAATCCTCTTGGTGCAAGAGAGCTGGACGTGTATCTCACCGTGAAAAGTAAGTGTGAGAATCATGAGCTTTTACAGTATATTAAGAATATTTTCTACAACTTCAAAATGATCCACACACTCTGTAAATGTTCAATGATGATGTCAGCAGAATGACAACGAGAAGAATGCTTTAAAAGTGACATCAGGGGTCAGATCCAGCAGAGAATGAATGTTACCCGACAAGATGTTTTGGACATCTCTCATGAGCAAATGCATGACGCAGCTTCCCAGTAGAGAGTAAAATTCTTGTTTCATGTTTAACATTTGTTTTCAGCCACAGCCGGTAATGGAGGGGTCGTAGTTGGAATCTTTGTCTCCGTTTTAATAATCATGATTGGAATCGTTGTTGGCGTGACGGTATATTCGAAGCGTGACAGAATTTGCATTGGTAGGCTTGATTTGATATTGAATACAGTAAAGCATAGTAAATAAGTGTTAGCAATAGCAAACATGTTTTTATTAAGACTTTTTATATTTATAATTTGCCCCGTTTTTGCAGTAATACATACAAATATGAAACTTTTTTTACTGCATTTGACAGTTATTTTTTCTGTTGTTTTCCCCCAGGTTTAGGATTTACGTAAGTATGAGCACAAAAAATCACAGCAACACATACAACTGTTTCATTTTATAGCATCTAACATATAAATAATGAACACATGCTATGAGGCTAATGCATTCTCATATGTTTTTATAGTAGTTTATCTGACGACAGAGGGGACATTATAAGTTTGGTGGACTCAGACGAAGAGGAAATTTTCCATGATGCCGTTCCTCGATTGCCACAACTGACCAACGGACACGCAACCACACTCGTAGAGATTCACAGAAGACCGTCCAGTAAGAGTCAATGATTTCCTGTACTTTGTTGAGAATGGAACTTTATTGTCACTGTTTAGGAACAATGAAATACAGTTTAGCAGCTCTTCTGGAAGACAGGTGAACAGTAAATAAAAAAACACAATTATAAAGTTATAAGAAATAGAAATAAAATATATACAGTTAAATGTAAGAGCAGCCAAAGACCTATATACATAGACAAAGGCATAAATACACACAAAAATATAAATCCTCTGAGGTCGTGCAGTGACGGTGCAAGTAAAGTGATAATGCAGCAGAGTAATATAGTAGGGTGGGTTATTGCACTCTTATGGGAGTTTTTTATTGCACCGTTTAGTTTGGTTGGGAGTGTGTGAGTGAACGTGTATTTAAGCATCTAACTGCCTGGGGGTAGAAACCGTTTTTCAATCTGTTCACTGCAAAATATGACATTCTTACTAAGCATTTTTGTCTTGTTTTTTGAACTGATTTTGATTTCAGTGTTGTTTTGTTTTATAGATGAAGATGCTGCAGACAGTTCTGAATACACAGATCAAACAGGAGAACAATAAACTGCATCCTGTTAGGAAATTCTATGTTTCTCAACATTAAGGACTGTGTTAAATTATTTTATTTCTGTCTAATATTGCGCTTGTGTGATAGTCCAGTTATCTGTACAAAGTTTAAATTGATTTTAGAGAGGTCTTGTTTTTATTTTCAGTATTAGGTTTTGATCTACATCTACTGCCTCAAAGTGATATTAAACCTTTAATTTTCATATTTTTGTCAGTGAGCTGTTTTTGTTCTTAAATGGATCGACTTGTTTCAATAATAATGTGAACTTAAAAATAAAAAATAAAACAACTTGTGTCTGGCTGTAATTTTTTTAGCCCAAAATAATACAACAATAATATACATATGTACATTGATTGATGCTTAACTAATTTACCCTTGTACAATTTCATTAATGGTTAAAATCGTAAAATCACGCTAAATTTATATCATAATTTAAAGTAAAATAGCTTCACACTTCAATAAAATAATGGATCTATAACCTAAAAAAATGAGACGCGAGACGGCAGTGACATTCTTGAGAACAGCAAGAATGCAACACACCTTAAATGTGTACTGTACACCATAAACGTTCAATAAATATCTATAATACATACCTATGTACTGTACTCATACAGCATACAAAGGAAGGGAATTGACCAGTCACGTGACGCAAAGACCCACCCACACTGCGCGCGGTATGCCACGCCCCCAGTCAAAGGAAGCGTTATGTAGGTGAGGCGTTATTTTATGTACGTATGATTCCACAGGTGATATGTGCTCTGCGTTTCGACCTTCTACGGTTAAAGGTAAGGCGATTCAATGTGCGTTTTATCTATACAAAACAATTTAAAACAACGGTTTCTGGCCAATGTGTTGTACATATATACAAATACAAACGTAGGATAATAAATTAAATAAAGAATAAAAACCAGACCATTTAGATTTCATATTTTATAAAAAATTAGAATAGCTATTTAATGTGAGCGTCTTTAGATTAGTAGTAGTAGATTGTATTATCATTTCCGTCTATGCGCAGGACCAAAGACTGTAAATTGTATCAAGACATCGCAAGTGCAACGCCCAATGCGACCACCCTAGGCACGGAAGTCCCACCTTCCAGTAAAAACAGCCAATCATCATCGATTACTAACGATTCTCTGGGGGACCTGGAAAGGGCTTTTTAGCTCAGTTTGAGGTTGTGGGTTAGAAATACTTTGTTTTATTATAATCTTAGATGGCGAATTAGGAAATATCTGTATTTCCCCATTCAAGTAGATGGAACTTGGTCTCGTATGACCGAATAGGTGCACGGAGGCGTTGACGCCGAGTGGGGTGACTTTCCTTAAAGGAAATTTGGTCGAACAAACCACTATGAAGTGACAGGTGTGTGCCATTTAATGCAAACAGAACCGGATGATTTGATCCTGGAGCTGAAACCCTCACACCAAAGTCCGAACCGGACCGGCACGCACTGCGAGACATGGAGCGTCCGCTTCTCGCCCGGAGGATCTTATTTCGCCTGGTCCATGGGCTTCGGCATTGTGAAGATCCTCTCGTGGCCGGTGACATCCACAGAGTGCGTCTGTATTTACTCTAATATTTATTATGTAATATATGAAACCCTTTGATCAGTCTTTGCTGAAATTACAACAGAAATTCTGTTCATTTCTATTACACATACCATTATGAGCCATCAGCTGTTTAGTGTTTACCATTAAAACAAATTTTACTATGTAGTGTTTTGAGTCCTATTCTAGCAGGATTTATGGTATTCTGTTTATTCCTTTCCACTAAATAATATGGAAAGGATTCTGAATAAACATTCTTTGTTAAAGGGACAGTTCACTCGAAAATTACTCAACCACAAGTTGTTCCAAACCTGTATAAATATCTTTGTTCTGTTGAACACAAAGAAAGATATTTTGAAAAATGTTAGCAACTGAGATTTCTGGGGCACCATTGACTACCATTAAAATGGTTGTCAAAGGTGCCTCAGAACGGGTTGTTTTCCTAAATTCTTCAAAATATTTTTTTGTGTTCAACAGAACATAAAATTACACAATAATTCGTTCAACTATGGTAGTCAATGGTGGCTCAGAAATCTCAGTTCCTAACATTCTTCTAAATACCTTTATTTGTGTAAGAAATGTCTATGTTTGGAACAACTTGAGAGTGAGTAATTCATGACTGATAATTCAATTTTCATTTTTGGGTGAACTATCCCTTTAAGTGCTGAAAAACATTTCTGTGAAACAATAACAGGCATGTGATCTGTGATAGATATCATTGATTTAATAGTTATCTATTGTATAGAGGATCCAGAAACATCTCATTGCACGTCAAGCGCTGCTAAAACTCTTTTCTCTATATTCTTAGTAGTGGTGAAGATGCAAATAGTGAGAGGACGCTTCACTGCGAGCAGGCCGTATGGGCTCTGGCATTCGGACCCTGCCCGTCTCCCCGAGCGGATCAGAACGGACATGAACCTGACCTGCTTCTGGCCATCGGCCTCAATAATGGTCTGATCCAAGTCAGGGTTGTCTCATCTGGTAAAACTTTGGACTTTACTATTTTGGACTAACACTTTGGATTTAACCGTCAACAATCCTTTTATTATTCAATAAACCTACATTGGTGTAAATATTAACTGGACCGACCATGTTTTAAAACGCATAGAACTAATGTAGGTTGTATTATGTTGCCCCTTTTTGTCCTCAGGAAAGCTGCTGTTTACTCTAAGTGGACATCAGGCCCTTGTTAGGGATTTGGTCTTCGCTCCAAATGGAAGTCTTACTCTTGTGTCGGCCTCTCGAGACAAAACTTTAAGGATATGGGACTTGGCGAAGAAAGGTCAAAGTGACTTTTCTTTCTCTTTCAGGGCAACATTCTACATTTAATTTAGCTATAGGTGGTGTGTTTATGCCAGACCTCAAATAGTTTCAGCGTTGTTTGAGCATGTGAATAAAACAAATAAAATGCACGGGACTATTTTGGGTAAATTGGTGTTGGTATGACTAAACTAATCGCTCATGACATTATCATCCATTACCGAGTCATCATTTCAGGTTGTGACTCTTGTATAAATGCATTTACTGTCATCTCTGTGCATTAAAAAGTCTGAACATTTTTTGTTTATTTGTGCAGGTGTCAATCCGCATGTGCTGAGGGGTCCAAACTACTGGGTGTTCAAATGCTCCATATCGCCCGACAGCAGTATGATCGCTTCACTGTGCAACTTTGACTCTGTGAGTTTCTCAGCTACTGTACGTCACAGTGCCATTCTGTGAACCTTCTGTTTCAGCATCCAGGCATCCTGTTTTTTTTTATAAAGCTTCTGTAGTTAATTCAGTGCAAGAAAATAACATTGTGTACATTGTTGAATTGTTCACAATGTCGATATCTCTTCCTTCTAATAGAAGCTGTATTTGTGGAGCATGCGCTCCTATACCTTTATGAGACACATCACCTACGACCACGAGCGCACTATGGTGTCATGCGACTTTTCTCCAGATGGAGCGCTGCTCGCTGTCGCTTCATACAAATCTTCTACTGGCTGGTGGTTGGACCTGTGGGACCCTTACACGGCTGATCTTCTGTCCAGAGTAGAGTATGTAGATCAAACAAGATGTTCCTTCCTGTCAGAACATTGTCTTGATGCCTTTGTTGAATAGTTTCAAGTTTTATTTGTCACATACACAACCATACCTAATATATGCGGTGACATGTTTGGGACAACACTCCTTTCACAGTGTGCAATAACAGATATATATCGTTTTGGGATAAAATGATTCGAAATTTGAGATAAAACATTGAAAACTAAGATAGCGTTTGCAGACATCTGTAATTGTTTACAAAGTAAAAAAGTATGGTTGCGTTTTTAAAAAGGGTTATTCGACCCAGAAAATAAAAATGAAGATAATTTGCTCACTCTTGTGAATTGGTCTGCAAAGTCAACAGAAAGAAATACTGACAGAATTGTCGTTTTTGGGTGAACGGTTCCTTTAAATGTGTAATTATATTTTCTCAAATTTAGACGTAATTCAGTCAAACATTTAACTTGAAATAGCGGTACATTTCTTGAAAGCATTACCTATAATCTGTGTATACTATATTTTGGATTTTCTCCATCCAGGAACTGCGAGTTGTGCTATAACAGAAGCGACTCTCTACCGACGTATCTGAGTTTCTCTCCTGTTGGCCTGTTGCTGGCTTTCAAAGACTACAGGTGAGAATTACCTGAGACAGGATTACATCATATCTTTACATGCCTTTACAGCCGATCTTTCACTTTCCCGTGACGTTGAATGTTACAGGGCGTTACAAATCTGGGATGTGGAACGAGATGAGTTAGTCACCGATACAGATCACAACCGTGCCGGTGGGTTGTGCTGCGCTTTCCATCCACACGGGGGCGTCATTGCTACAGGGTAATTTAAACAAGTGATGGAAAACTTAGAGAATAAACATAATTTCTGGTCTGTTTGTATGAACGTGTCTTTCAATAGAGTCAAATTATGCTTTCAAAATGTCTAACACAGGGGGTTCTCTACCTTTTTTACTCCAAGCCCCCCCACTGTGTTAAACAATATTCAAAGGCGCCCCTGCTCTAAAAAACCCCTCAAAATTTCTACCCAATAAAATATGTCAGAGCTTGATATTAACTGGACAAGTGTTTATTCATTATAAAAATGGACAACTAATAAGAAATAACCTGGTTTTTAGTTGTTTATGTAATATATTTTATTGCTCATTTTGTCTTTTATTAAAGTATTAGTAATCTTGAGGCCCCCCCGTTGAGAACCACTGGTCTAACAGGTGTTTGTCTGTCTGTAGGTGTAGAAATGGGCAGGTGAAGTTCTGGAGAGTTCCACGTCGTGTTCCGAGTCTCAAGCATCTGTGCCGGACTGCCTCGAGGTTCTCCGTTTCGACCTATCAGGTGGAGGCTCTTCCCTTGCCACCGAAAATTCAGGAATTTCTCACTTACAGGGACGTTCAGAAGCAAAAGACCTTATGTTGTAAAAAACATCACAGCTGAGGAGTGTTTGTGGCTTCCAGACAACACATTTTACACTTTAAAATTGAAAGTAATTTTTCTGGGACCCTAAATTCCCCAGATAATTCCGCAGATGCTTTAAATGATTAAGTTACGCTTAAGCTATTTATTCAAAGACTTTATTTTTTTATACGTTTCATTATTTATAAAAAGCACACATGAACATTTAAACATTACAAGATTTTATAACACATGACACCATCTATCCATCACTGACTACTATGTCTCGAACTGCTTGGAAAGCAGCGACCATTGAGCTGAGCTGGATCTTTTCATTGGTTCCAGAGGCCAGACGATACCTAATATAAAAAACATTTAATTGTACTGTAACACAAACCAAACAGTCACTGCCAGAATAAAGATTATAAAATGATACTCACTCAATATCTGCAAGTTTGATAAGCAAGCCCATGCGAATGGAAGGTGGAAAATCCACTAGAAAGAAAAACAAAACAAAAGCATTACAGCAAAAATAGCTCTGACAGTATGGACAGATGCTTTGATTGTGTCACTCAATAAAAACGAATCGAAAGTGCTTAGTAGAAACAGTTGTTAAAATCTGTAATTTGGCACAAAATGTATCATCACTTGTAGATTTACAACCCACAAAAATCCATGAAATGCTGTTATTATTTTATTTATCCTTTATTGTAGTGTGCAATTTAGTGCGTTTGTTTAAGTGTGTGAAGCGTGCTACACTCTGCCGCTTCTAACAGGCGTCATCTAATAATGCGGACAACCGGTTTTCATGACAACCACAAGAGGATCTCCAGGGAAACAAGGGCTGGGAATACATCTTATATTCTGATGGGTTGAGGGTCTAGGCCTCAACCCCTCAGTCTGCTGTACGACCAAATTCTTTCACTGGACTGAAGTCTATTGATTTTATGTATTAATAATTGTTGTCTTACCGCGGTGAATGAGAAGATGGACCTCGGTCAAAATGTCATGAAGTGCCAGACCTTTAAGAGTTTTGAGCTGCAAAATTTCTGTTGAACGTTGCTAAGGACTTTTCAAACATCTTAACTTCACAATAGGGCTGTCACAATATCAGATGTTTTACTACATGGTTATTGCGACCAAAATAATTCACGATTACCGTTTTATCACAATATCTGATGATTATTTTTAAATAAGTACACTGCTATCAATCAAAATCATATTTAATTTAGTTTTTTTTTCTATCTTTTTTTGGCCAATAAATCAAAATACTACTGTATGGAAGCAGAGAGAGTTTGTATCCATAGTGGCTCTTAAGGCAAAATTAAAATTATATTATCATATGTGTAGTATTAACAATGTAGATAATCATTGTTTTTAATATCACGCTTCTTGTCAGTCCCAGTATATTGTGACGCCCCTATTCACACCAATCTGAAAGGGATAGTTCACCCAAAAATGAAAATTCTGTCATCATTTACTCGCCCTCTTGTCATTTCAAACCTGTATGGTTTTCTTTCTTCTGCAGAACACAAAAGAATATATTTTGAAGAATGTCGATAGCGGTGGCAGCCATTGACTTCTATTGTATGGACACAAAACCAATGCAAGTGAAAGGCTGCCATCGCTGTTCGGTCAACAACATGTTTCAAAATATCTTCTTTTGTGTTCTGCGGAAGAACGAAACTCATACAGGTTCGACATGACAAGAGGGCGAGTAAAAGATGACAGAATTTTCACTTTTGGGTGAACTATCACTTGAAGTGCTTAAAATCAGATAAAATATTACTGATAAATATCCTTAATAAAACTAGAAGCATCAATATGGAAACATTTTCTTCTATAATCTTGTATTAAATCATATATCTATACTACAGTAATGTCCAGGATACGGTTATATGCAGTGGTGAAGTCTTTATTAAGAGCCCAGTCCAGTATGTTGGCGATGTCTGATCTCAGTGGATGTCCGGTACACGTGTACACTGTGTCCTCCGTCACCTTCCCATAAGCCATATGAGTACTCTACACACGAAAGCGTGACATCATTACTGTAAGAACATCAGATAAACGCATGTTTCTGTAAAACTGACCACCACGGTCCAATAAAATATGCATGTAATTCTTAGCAAACTTTACTTAGACCTGAATCAGGATGTTTACAGCGCATACGCACCTGTAAAATGTTCAGCGATCGTCTCATATCTCCCGTCGAGAGGGTCACAATGGCCTTCATGCCATCTGGGGTGATGTCAATGCTACCGGATAAAGGCAGTGCACAAAACAGATTTTGAAATCGTGATGAATTCATGCTCACGCGACACATTGTTTGCTTTTGAGTTGTTGGTGCCAGAGGGCAGAGTGGATGTAAAATGTGTTTGTGTGTGAAGGGGTTTTCAATTGAATGGTTTGTAGGGCAGCCAGCGTCTGTTGTGTTCAGGGTCTTCTGAGTGGCTCCTCTCGGGACTCATTTCACATATGACGCAAAAAAACTACAGCCTCATTACTACAGTAATTTCAATGATACAAGACTTTCAGCTTGAACGCACAAAAAATAGGATACATAAAAAAATAAAGAATATTTGTCTGGGTGGTTTTCAGGCTTATTTCTGAATGTCCCTGTATGTGAGGCAAACGTAAAGTTGAATGCAAAGTACATTTATTTAGTCTGTCACTTTAAATACATGTATGTGTCCCAAAATGTCGAAGCTCCGAAAAACACCAAATAAAAGTAATCCAAACAACCCCAGTGGGTTAACCTCTATTAATACCCATTATTATTTTGAGTTTATTTAATAGAATTGAAACCGAAACAAACAATAATTCGATAACCTTACGAGTTGTCATATATTTCATCGTGAGACAGTGATGACAATTTTTATATTAAAAAAAAACGTTGTGTTTAAATAAAGAATGGAAGTCATGCACATCTGGAATGACGCAAGGGTAAACAAATGATTTTTATTCATTTTTAAAATCATTTTTCTATTGCTTTAATACTTTGCACAAACCACAATGCCATTTCATGATTCCTTCAGAATTAGTGCAATTTCATTCATAAGTACTCACTTGAGAACACACAAACACGTCTCATTAACACCCACAATCCCAACGTTCTCACCTCTCCTGCTGTATGACGTGTTCCAGTCGAGGAATCATCTGGTTTTGAGAGAGCGGCCCGAACCGGAAGCGTGTGCATCGAGACTGCAGCGCAGGTATGATCTTAGACAGGTAGTTACCGATGAGACAGAAACGAGTGTTCTCTGTGAACTTCTCAATGACTGAGAAAGATGGAGAGAGAGAGTGAGGTGTGGCGCAAGGAACCACAAGCATAAATTAAAAAATAAAACAATATTTAAAATACAATGAACGTAGTAAATGTGAAAAATTGGAGAATTTGAAAAGCAAACAAATTTCATCAATAAATAAAATGATAATTATTTTGGTCATGAGGAAAGGACATATTTACTTTGTGGTTTTGATATAATTATTTAAAATAACACTGTTCTCATGAATGTGTTATAGTGGACAGTGAAATGGCGGAAAGCTATTCTTTTGCCATAGGGCCATTTGGGACCCCAGCAGGGGAACTGATGTAGGGGCAGATGGTACCTCTCCTTAAAGCGTTCTGTGCATCCTGGGTCATAGCATCCGCCTCATCCAGGATCACTAACTTGAAGCCCTTCCTACAAGCACACATACAACGTAAATTCAATGTTTAACCGCAATAAAACGAATAAAGACATGGCACAGCATAAGAACATAATGTGAGGAGGTGGCTAACCATTATGGTGATTATGAATGGGCTGTAAGGGTGGGTGCTGCTCTTACTTGAAGATGGTCCGTGTGCTGGCAAAGCTGAGGATCGGCCCCCTTACCACATCTATACCACGATCATCTGACGCATTTAGCTGATGAAATCGGACGGGTAACAGATTGTATTAGAAAACGCACAAGCATATTAAGCACAAAGAATCTCAATCTCAAAGGACCTTATCATTCACTCTAAAATACATTTTGTTTAATACACCGATATTGTGCGTATGTGTGAACATTGCGTGAATTGTGTATAAATCAATTAGCGCTAGACCTAATTCGGAAAGATTTAACAAAAAGATCTGCACGTTTGGAAAACCAGAACGTATAAACAATCCTATATTTAATATTACCGTTCTTTAGCAGCACAAATCACGGCGGTTTATATACAGCTGGTACGTGTTCAACCCAGTAGAGAATAAATACAGCAAGTAAAAAAGTCTGTCAATGATTCAGTATGTTCCGTACCTCCAGGACCATGGAGTTAAACTCTTTATCTTTGTAGAGTTGTTTAGCACATGCTAGTATAGTGGAGGTCTTTCCTGTTCCTGGGGGGCCGTAGAAAAGCAGATGAGGCAATCTGTCTTCACTGATGAACTTCTGAACTGAAGAGCAATGTATGTACATTCATAAAACAGATCACACACACAATACCTTATTAAAACACATGTTTCTGTAGTAATCTGAATGTACATTTCCAATAAACAGAAGTGGCGCGACCGAATATTGTGCGATTCATTTTATACACCATGCAGTAATGCTGCACCAAGACCAGAGTGTGTCAAGACCACTCAAATTCAACTGAAAGAGCGATTTAAGAAAAAACGTTAGAATAAAATAACACCGAAATTACATGTAGGACTTTTCCTTCGGTTTCTACCAAAAACAAACACTAAGGAACTGAAATGACTGTATGTGAAATATTGACGCTCACGAACAGTCACTGAAAGTCTGAACGACAGAAAAGTGTTTTTTTACACAATTTCACAGGTTTTTATATTGCAATAGTTCTCGTATTTGTAAAAACGTCTCTCTTGCTCTTGTAATATTGCTTAATTATATCAAATATTACATATAAAAAACAAGATCTCATGCAATAACTTGTTTTGCAATCATATCTTGAATTTTGTGGGCATTTGTATTAATTGTTCTGAGCCTCCGATTCTGACCCAGCACAACAATAACAAAAGAAATCAAGTTAGAAAAAAGTTACTGATTGCATATGAAGCAGAAAGTTTCATTAGCCCATTAATGATATTAACAAATAAAGCAGACGATTCACAAGCAATCTAGTGATATCCTTGAGGGACTTGAAATAAAACGAAGAGAGAATACCCTTCAAAACCTCTTAAGGACTACAACACTACCATACAGCCCTTGGTTCTTTAATACAGAAAATTCACAACAGTATTATTCTATTTCTTTTATTTTTCTTAATAGAAAGACCTAACCATAAATGTAAATGCTTACTTGTGCTCAGTATATCTTGGTGAGAGATGAGGTCATCGAGTGTCTGAGGTCTGTATTTTTCAACCCTGAAATGAAGATCAAGCATTAGAAATAATGTAACCGTACAATGTCTGCTAACGTTAAAGTATGCATACAACAATATTTGGACACGCCTTTTTGTATTACCACCACATTAAAACACAGGATAAAAAGTGGTATTATTAAATGCAACTTTTACCATGGTAAATTTCTTGTCTGAGTCTTTCTCGTTGATGCCATATTCTTTAATTTTTGCAGTCAAACGAACAACCACAACACGACATGTGTTGGCGCGTTTTTCTGACTACGCGGAGAATTCCGTGAGCGTGCACTGTTTGGTGACAGCATCTTGGCCAATCAAAAAGGCGAATTTTCCTGAAGGCGGAGCTTAATAAGGAAGTATCGTCATGTGTTTTCAAAATAAGAGTATGCTGCGGTCGGGTCTAGATAACTCGTTTTCGGTCGCACAGTTGTTTACGTTGGCTTGAAGTAAATTTTCAAAACTTGTTGAGGCTCATCCACTGATAATATATCGCAACAGCTGGCACGATTATAAATCGTTTATACAGTTAACGGTGCAGATCGTTAGCGAGTATTTAAGAGCCCCAAAAGGCTCTTAAAAGACTAAATCTACCACTCTCTGGTTAGGTTACAAACAGGTAAATAACCAACAGACCAAACAAATTACGTTAACAAGCTACAAAATGTCAAACAGCAATTCGTGTTTAAATTAAACATTGGAACATTGCGAATATCACTTTTGTCTCCAGTTTTTTTGGATTGCGTAAAAATACCCTTTAACAATACCACAGAGTTCACTTTGAATTAAGCAGAAAAATTACTGTTACAAGTCTTGTATTTTTGTAGTCAAACAATAAAGTTGCCAAAGTTATCAATGTTATATACACCAGTAAGTTAACTCACTTGTAAATTGCTATATTTTAAACAGGTGCATCTTCGTCTATTGCACAGTTTTGTATGGAAATGCAATACACAAGTCGACTGAACTGAAACGTCGATCAAAATGCCTTCATGTTACTTGACAGATTTATTTTTAAAAGGTTTTAAAAGGTTCTCCGAGTTCAAACAGTGACTTCACCGCATTGATGCTTATCTCGCGAGAACTCTCTTCCCTGCGATGCGATGCTGGTGCTGTTGCTGCGAATTTGATTGACGCGAACATGTCGGTGTGGTGGGGGAGCGCCGGGATGCAGCTGATGGAGACCCAGAAGAGGAGCGCTTGCAGTCAAATCAAACGTTATCGTTAAGAAGTATCACCTGTCGTGATCTCCTGCGTTCAGCTTCTCGTTCATCACCTATGACAACGATGTCTCAATTTGTGTTGCACTCCACCACGAGCGCGCAATGGATCTAGCCGCAGCGAATATCTGATTTTATTTTTTCCTCCAATATCTGTGTATTATGGTAGACTCGCGTCAAACGCAAAGTGTGCAACCCTGATGAGAACAGCGTCAGGATATCCAAAAAACGCCAACGATGGAATCGCCGTACACGTAGAGTCTAGTTTCTCATGACCACACGCGCGATTTTCAGTGTCACTTCAATGTAATTGACGCTCACCTGTTTGTGCTTTCACAAACGCACCATCAAAGTAATTTCACATCGAGGGGAAAAGAAGTAGTCTGCGCGCAAGAGAGTGACCGCTGCTCGCAAATTATGGACGAGGAGAGCATGACCAAAAGCGACGAGCATCTTCTGAGTTTGCAAAAAGCCTTGCAGCAGTGCGAGCTGGTGCAAAACATGATTGACATCAGCATCTCCAGCTTGGAAGGTTTGAGGACCAAATGTGCCACATCCAACGACTTGACACAAAAAGAAATCCGGACGCTGGAGGTAAGCAAGCGTCTGAAATGTTGCACAGACCAGCTGCATTTCTACAAATGTCACGAGAGTGCATGCGTGTGCGTGCACGATAAACAATTTTGCATTTCGAAATGTGTGTGATTTGGAAGGTGCACGTTGGGGAATTACAGTGTTGGCTTTATAGGCTGTGGTGTGCGCGCTGCGGTGAGAGGCGCGCGTTTGCGCATTCTGCAGGTGGTGAAGAAGGTGGCTCGTGCTCTCGCGCCGCTAACGTGGACACCGAGAAGGGGCCTATTGTTGACATTCATTGATATCCTCATCTTTAAACGAAACCAGTGGGACGTGCGTTTTTAACAGGCCGTTGTTGTAAATTGCGTTATGTAATGGTCATTTTCATGCGGTGTGATGCCAGTTTGTGCTTTTAGAAACGATGGGGTTTGGATATCCGAATGCGGGGGAACCGATGGCCGAAATCTATAGCTACATTATGCAATTTAATGAACAGCAAAAGAGGAAAACACAAAATTCCTTAAATGCGCAGTTGTTTTGTACAATATTTTATTTTCACTGCTAGGCCTGTAAGGCAGATTATGGGACTGTAACAACTTTAGGGAGATATGTTTTTGGCCAGTGCAATATCAAACTATAGTAGCTGTATAATGCATTTTAATCACAGCAGATGAGACGTATAAATAGCTAAAATAAACAATTATGTTTGTCATCTCACTAAACTATTTTATAAAACGTTCTTTTCATTTAGAAGAGTTTGAAGCTGTCACTTGCCAATGCAAGTATTCTCATAGTTGCTGAAATGCCATTGAATAACAGCAAAATGGATCTATAAATTAATGAAATATAGTTGTTTTGTATAATATTTACCTAAAATGCACTGCAATAAAATAAAACATATAAGCTAATTAAAATAAAATCCTTATTTCTCATTGGCTGCAAGGTTTAAATCAGTGACAATTTAGGGGGAAACCGGAAACTGATTCAAGTAGATACATAATGCTATTTAATAACAGCAGATATAAACATTTTAACATTTCAGTTAATTTATTTGTAAATATAAACAACTGTGTATTTCATAAAAAAATGTTTATATCCCATTTGCTGTTATTAAATAGCATTATGAAATTTATTGAAAAGTATGTTATTTAAACTAAGTAATTTGAAGCATTAAAATGATTGAAAGTATGTATATTTGTCAGTGGCTGTAAAGCAGAGTTTGAAACTCTCACATGTTTTAGGGAGAAATCAGAAACAGGTATTAGCAGATGCAGGTAATAGCTACATAATTCAATTTAATAACAGAAAATGAGATGTATAAATGAATAAAATGAAATCTAAAGTTATTTTGAACAGTGTTTGCTGAATATTTGCTGAAACCATTTGTTTATTCTCAAGGCTGTAAGGCAGAGTTTAAAGCTGTCACAACTTTTTAGGGGACAAATAAACTGTAATAGGCCAATGCAAGGAGTCTCATATCGATCAAATACTGATCATATAATCACCCTGGGCTGCTTTCCCGATAACGATGGATCTTAGGACTTAGGAGCGTTTTCTACGAGCCAATTTGCGAACGTTCGTCATCGTTTCACATGCCTTTCGCAAAAATGGGAAACTTAAGAGTTTGTCAGGTGCTGAAATGTCACCAATGGCTCGTTTTTGTGCACGCGCTTGTTTTCGAAATGCATAGGCTAATTATTTTCACCCGATGTGCATGTGGGTGAATATTTTTGAATGTTGATTTAACGTGTAATACTTTTTCTCTGTGTAGATAGGACTTATCTACTGTAATTGTGCAATGTATTTTGCACATTCTAGGCAAAATAAAAAGTTAAAATCAGAAGTAAAAATGCTGTTGTTTGTTGAACCACATTTTATTACGCTTTTGGGTGGTGTGGAGGTGGCAATTTCAAGTTAAGTTTTTAGTAGGGCCTATGTATTATCTAGCTTACACATAGGTCCAAACAAAATGTTTATTGTACATATGCATTACCAGCACTTTATTAATAATAAGCACAAAGTGTGGTCATTATTAATATAAACCTTTCAATTAGAGAACGATAAAGGGAAGAGCTAATTAATCCAATTTCTCAGCAAATCAGACAATCAGCACTTCAGAAAGGCAAAGACACTGACAAGCATTTTGACCATTTCTCTTTTGAAGGGGTCTTATGGTGCGAATACTGTTTTTTATGTGCCTGCCTGAAACGCCTCGTGTAACCACACCCCCACAAATTAACGTCATTTCGTGGTATGATTTGACTAAGACCGCCCAAATGTGTACGCCAGTAAGGTGGGCGTACCTGTCAGTACAATTGAAGAGGAACCTGATGTTCCAAATATGGTAAGAGGCGTTACATTTCCATCACACGCTTGCAGTATTCGACCAATCACTACGCACTGGTTAACTGGCCAATCATAGCACACCTCGCTTTTCAGAGCCACGAGCTTTGTTAAAAATCCGCGCGTTTCAGAGAGGCGGAGCAAAGAGGAGATACAAACATGCACGGTATGTGGAAATACAGCGTTTTTGAACCTTAAATCGTGTATACACATTGCATTGCATCTAAAACAAATGATATATTCCTTTTAGCTCTGTCATTTCACCCCTTTAAACACAACATTTTTACTGTACATAAAATGTGGAGTAACTTTAATCCAGCAACAAACATGCATCCTTTGTTAGAACCAATGACTTGCCCATAAAAAATATTTTTTATTCATGTTTTGTTCACTCATTTAATTCAGATGTGTTCTTTTATAGCCTACAGTTTATATTTGTTTCTGCCCTCATTTAAACAAACAAAAAATCTGAGTAATAAAGTGTACAATAAAGTACAATCAAAACCTTATATTATAATCACATTGCACTTGAACAAAGTTAAAGGATTAATGTGCCGATTGTCCTGCAGGTGATCTCATAACTCTTGTCTTCTTACGATGCACTTAGGGCTTTACGATTACTCCAGAGCACTTGTAGATCTACGATGATTTTCAAGTGCTATAGTTACGAAGCTTTGGGAAACAGACCGTAATATTAAGATCACTCGTACGATCGTTTTTACGATCAATTTAGGCTTACGATGCTTTTGGGAAACGCAGCCCAGGATATAGGTCTTTCACTACTATCCAGATCAACAGAGAGACTCTGTAAATAATTGCACAGGGAAACCTGCTGCTGTATTCACCTAGATGAGGCCGGGGCTTGTTGTCACACTTTTACTCCACTTAATAATAGGGTAATTTTTCTGTAATAAGTTTTTGTTAATTACAACAGTTAGAGCGCTCGTCACAACCTACCCCAAGATTTACATTGAACATTGAGATTAGAGACAAGCAAAATCTTTATTATGGATTATAGATTATTGATTGATATTATGATCTAATGTGTGCCACGGTTGTCATTGTGCTCTGTGTTTACCAAACAGCTGTCACAATAATATGATGCTTTTGAAATAAGTTTGGAGGATAACGTTTATAAATAACACTCTGTTTTTTGACATCTGTATCTATTGAACAATTTATGTAACTGGGCTCAAAATCTCATACTGTAGTTATTCAGATAAAGCCCTTCTGTCAACTTTCTTGTGTGACTACGAGCTCCATAATAAATTGCAAGGAATTCGACATCCAACTGCATTTAACTTTTAACCGTCTGTAGTCATTTTTCTGACTTTTTGCTTCAGAATTCAACATTCTCAGGCCGTTAATATTGTTTTTATTAAAATAATTGGCAAGAAGCTTCTGTGCTTGATATGTAGTCTATTCCTTAATATTCCTTGTCCAAGATATTTATGTTTCAACACCCTTAACAAATGCTTTACTTTGCATTGCAAACTAAGTCAATATTTAAGTTAAGTCATTATTTGTATTGCACTTTTCCATGCACAATGTTTTAAAGCTGTACAGAAAATCGTACCGTAAGGTTTTAGCAAAAAGAAAGGCCCAGATATGCAAACCTGTCACAAGATTGTACTGTATATGCCAAATATTATATAGTCACAAGATCCAAGTCATATAAAACCTATGTTTATTAAATAATAGTTTCAATAAATTAAATGACGCATTATTGAATATGTTAGAAGGACATGTTTGAATTGTTGGATATTTGTAGTCTTTGAAAACAATCCAAAATTGAATTCAGCAATGTCGGCAGACGATCTGCTGTCTACTTTGCAGAATTAACAGATGCAAGAAATCTCAAAGTGGTCCGTGCTAACGGGGTAATATGATGGTTATGAAACCACCGCTTGTCTCTACCTTATGTAAATGTTCAACTCTGTTGACTGTATTTATAGTGTCTGTACAGTCTATAGTGTTTTCTCTTCTGATTATGATCATGTGTGCTCTTATGCTGGCTCATGAGGATTTTCTCTTGACATTGTTTTGGCTGTGCTTTGAGTGATAGTGTGTGACATAAAAGGTGATCTTGAATGTTGGCAAAGCCTGCAGTGATATGAATTCCTCTGCCAGCTCTGTAGTATTTCTGCACGGTGGGAGAAACCCGCTTTCCATTGGCTGTTGTGTGCAGTCGTCACTGGTGTCAGCATGTCACAATGAAGCACTTTGTTTGTTCATGTTAATGGAATATAAATTACAAATGTTCGATATTACCAGGGGTTTGACGCTTGTTTACCTGGTGATGGACGTGCATTATCGTGCAGAGTTTGGCCGGCAACAGTCGTGTGTGAGATGCAATGACATTTTATTACAGTTGCACAGTGATTCTTATTGAACTATATGCAGTTAATCTCCCAAATACTACACGTTAATGTATGTCCATTGTAGGCATGGGCCGGTTACCGCTTTCAAGGTATACCAAGGTTTTAAAGAGTCAAGGTTTAAAAACCACTCAAATGTTCTGTGTATACGTTTCTAAGCTATGAGCTGTGTTTACACAAAATTAATGAAATCATTAAGTTATGTAATTGATTTGATGTTTACGTTTAATATATATTACAAAAATATTTTTTTTTGAAAGAATATAAAAAGGCTTTATTTTTACCTGACATGCATGTTCTACGTTGCTTAAAAATAAAATGTACTGTGTCCAGTTGAAAAGTTGTTTGTATATGCAGACACGTTGTAATTCCCGTGGTATCCGGTACATTAAGGCTATCATACCATCAAAATATCATACCGGCCCAGTCCAATGTTGAATATATAGACCACTTCGAATGACGTAATCAACCCTCGTTTAACGCCGGTCCGGAAGAACTTCCTGTTTCACTGCACAAACGTTTGAACAGAATATTTAAAACCAATTTATAATGTTAAACAAATATCTTTAAGATTTAACTACTGAATATATGTAAGATTTAAAATAATAATAATAAATCAATCAATAACTGAAACCGGAAGTGCTTCTGCATCTTGCGAAGTGGTCTATAATAAATAAACTCTGCATACAACTAATGTTTTTACATTTATGATGTATAAAAAATGTATTTTGGTTGTTTAGACTAACTTTGAGAACAATTACTTTACAAAACTAAAAAGTTTTTTATATTAGGGTAATCTGTATACCTCAAAGCTGCAATTTGTAGGTTTTTGGTTAAAAATAAACAAAAATCAGTCTTATCTTAGCCCGATTCACAATAGTAAACTCATAATAATGATTTATAATTTAAGTTGTAGGCTACGGTTTTCCGGGGAAATGTCACTTTGACATCATTTGATCGTGTATGTGAACCTGTAACTTGAAAAGTATTTTATGTTTCAGATAGAAATGGTGAGAGGGAAAAGTTACACCTTGCAGCTTAAAAGTACATTATAATGTTACATTGTAATTTAGTAATAACTCAATAAATCAAGTTTTTAAAGCACCAGCTATCCAAAGCAAAATAAGTTTGTTCTGTTTGCTATACCGGAGACATCGCCTCAATAACCAACACATTATGGCATGCAGAGTGTTTGTAATTCAGTTCCGGGATTTGGGTCAGTCGTGTTTCAGTTCAGCGAGTGAATTGAAAACGTACACGAGTGCATTTGAAAGAACGTCCCTCGGCTTTAATCTTCAGGTGACCCTCAACCCCTGGAACCCACAGACAATGAGCTTTGTTTGCCTAACGTTGAGGAAACAGTGTTGCCATGGGAGAGCAACTCGACACAAATGACTGACACGACACGGACTGAATATGTGGATGGACACCGTTCAGTAAACTGATAATGCTGAAATGATCAAATAAACCATTCTTATCATTGAAATATTAACACGCAAATGGGTTTCGTCCTGTCGTCGACCTCATATAACCTAATATAAGTACCTTTGTAAGTCCATATGGAACATAAAAATTGAGGTTTTAGGATTGTTTTTAAGACATTTTAACATTTTATGAAGATATGATGAATGACTAACACTTTACAATAAGTTTGCATTTGTTAACATTAGTTAATAGGATCGTTCACCAAAAAATAAAAATTCTGTCATCATTCATTCACCTCCATGATGTTCAAAACCTGAATTTGACTCTTTCTTTCTGTGGAACACAAAAGAAGATATTTTGAGAAATGTCTCAGTAGTTTTGTGTTTATACTTTGGAGGTCAATGAGGCCGATGTTGTTTGGTTACCACTGTTCTTCAAAATATCTGTTTTTGTGTTCTGCCGAAGAAAGAAGGTCATACAGGTTTACAATGACATGAGAGTGAAGAAATGATGAAAGGAGAACTATTCCTTAGTTAACATGAACTAAGAATAGACAATACTTCAACAGAATGTATTCATCTTAGTTAATGGTAATTCTAATATATATTTAAAATAAAAGTATCTGTTAAAGTTAGCTGCTGGACAATGAACATGGACAGCAATAAAATATACCATTTTATTGGCATTAGACATTGAATTTTACAGATGAATAAAAGCTGTAAAAATATATTGCTCATTGTTATAAAGGGCTGCACAAATAATCGAAAAACTAATGAAGATTACAATTACGGGTAAAACAATTACATAATCGCCAAAATGTCCATTTGCCTTCTTTTCTGTGCGTGTGTTTGGGCAGCGAGTACAGTGGCGAAACAGAGACCTTAAAATTAAGTGTCCTACGTTTTTGATTTTTTAACCAACAACATAACTACCCGTAATTATTTGGTTTTTTTTACATGATATTATTTAGTTTTAGATGTTTATAGAAAGAATATGACGTTCTTCACAGAACGTTATAAAACATTTCAAAGCTTCAATATAAAATCAATTAATCGAAAATAATAATCACAATTACAATATCGGGGTGAATAATTGACAATTATGATTTTTGTCATAATTGTGCAGCCCTACTCATTGTTAATGTCAGCTAATGGTAATGAATGAGACTTTATTGTAAAGTATTAACATCGCTAGGGTATTTTGAGTGGTTGCTAGGGTATAGCAGGGCGGTTGCTAGCTGGTTGGTTGTTGGCCCAGGTCAAATGAGTTTGATATTTAGGTCTCTAGTTTTACATTAACGTGAGCCATATCCACAGAATTTCTTTGGTCAATTATATGATTCATTTCATTCCCTAACTTCTAGAAACAGTGATGCTTTCCTAACAAATGCCACTAATGCATGCAAAAATGTTTCAGTTCTTATACGGTTTATTGTAGCACTAAAAGAGCTTCAAATGTTGTTGCACAAACACCTCAATCACATCATTGTCTTGGGAAAATATTCATGTTTTTCAACATGCCGAGAACCAGTTCAAAGAGATCATGAAATATTAAACAACATGAAAGACGGATATGAATGCCAAGCAAGTTTACTTGTGACTGTCCAGTAAACACTTTGACATGTTTTACCTCATGAAAACAGTTACTTTGTATACTGGTTATGAGGAGTACTTGTGTAAACGTATGCAGTTTGAAGAGAATTGTCAAATTTTATGTTTAATGAATTCAGTTTTGCAACATTAATTAATTAGTCATTTTATGTACAATGTACAGCCCAACAGGGGGACAAAGTAAATCTAGTGCCACGGACAACGGTCAGTGAGTTTTATGGTCCATTTACCAAAAGATTTGACCACAGAATGTGACAGACCAATCAGAATCAAGCATTCTGTAGCCTGTTAATACGACCTTCTTTCTTTCTTTCTTTCTTTCTTTCTTTCTTTCTTTCTTTCTTTCTTTCTTTCTTTCTTTCTTTCTTTCTTTCTTTCTTTCTTTCTTTCTTTCTCTCTCTCTCTCTCTCTCTCTCTCCCTCCCTCCCTCTTTCTTTCCCTCCCTCCCTCCCTCCCTCCCTCCCTCTTTCTTTCCCTCCCTCCCTCCCTCTTTCTTTCTTTCTTTCTTTCTTTCTTTCTTTCTTTCTTTCTTTCTTTCTTTCTTTCTTTCTTTCTTTCTTTCTTTCTTTCTTTCTTTCTTTCTTTCTTTCTTTCTTTCTTTCTTTCTTTCTTTCTTTCTTTCTTTCTTTCTTTCTTTCTTTCTTTCTTTCTTTCTTTCTTTCTTTCTTTCTTTCTTTCTTTCTTTCTTTCTTTCTTTCTTTCTTTCTTTCTTTCTTTCTTTCTTTCTTTCTTTCTTTCTTTCTTTCTTTCTTTCTTTCTTTCTTTCTTTCTTTCTTTCTTTCTTTCTTTCTTTCTTTCTTTCTTTCTTTCTTTCTTTCTTTCTTTCTTTCTTTCTTTCTTTCTTTCTTTCTTTCTTTCTTTCTTTCTTTCTTTCTTTCTTTCTTTCTTTCTTTCTTTCTTTCTTTCTTTCTTTCTTTCTTTCTTTCTTTCTTTCTTTCTTTCTTTCTTTCTTTCTTTCTTTCTTTCTTTCTTTCTTTCTTTCTTTCTTTCTTTCTTTCTTTCTTTCTTTCTTTCTTTCTTTCTTTCTTTCTTTCTTTCTTTCTTTCTTTCTTTCTTTCTTTCTTTCTTTCTTTCTTTCTTTCTTTCTTTCTTTCTTTCTTTCTTTCTTTCTTTCTTTCTTTCTTTCTTTCTTTCTTTCTTTCTTTCTTTCTTTCTTTCTTTCTTTCTTTCTTTCTTTCTTTCTTTCTTTCTTTCTTTCTTTCTTTCTTTCTTTCTTTCTTTCTTTCTTTCTTTCTTTCTTTCTTTCTTTCTTTCTTTCTTTCTTTCTTTCTTTCTTTCTTTCTTTCTTTCTTTCTTTCTTTCTTTCTTTCTTTCTTTCTTTCTTTCTTTCTTTCTTTCTTTCTTTCTTTCTTTCTTTCTTTCTTTCTTTCTTTCTTTCTTTCTTTCTTTCTTTCTTTCTTTCTTTCTTTCTTTCTTTCTTTCTTTCTTTCTTTCTTTCTTTCTTTCTTTCTTTCTTTCTTTCTTTCTTTCTTTCTTTCTTTCTTTCTTTCTTTCTTTCTTTCTTTCTTTCTTTCTTTCTTTCTTTCTTTCTTTCTTTCTTTCTTTCTTTCTTTCTTTCTTTCTTTCTTTCTTTCTTTCTTTCTTTCTTTCTTTCTTTCTTTCTTTCTTTCTTTCTTTCTTTCTTTCTTTCTTTCTTTCTTTCTTTCTTTCTTTCTTTCTTTCTTTCTTTCTTTCTTTCTTTCTTTCTTTCTTTCTTTCTTTCTTTCTTTCTTTCTTTCTTTCTTTCTTTCTTTCTTTCTTTCTTTCTTTCTTTCTTTCTTTCTTTCTTTCTTTCTTTCTTTCTTTCTTTCTTTCTTTCTTTCTTTCTTTCTTTCTTTCTTTCTTTCTTTCTTTCTTTCTTTCTTTCTTTCTTTCTTTCTTTCTTTCTTTCTTTCTTTCTTTCTTTCTTTCTTTCTTTCTTTCTTTCTTTCTTTCTTTCTTTCTTTCTTTCTTTCTTTCTTTCTTTCTTTCTTTCTTTCTTTCTTTCTTTCTTTCTTTCTTTCTTTCTTTCTTTCTTTCTTTCTTTCTTTCTTTCTTTCTTTCTTTCTTTCTTTCTTTCTTTCTTTCTTTCTTTCTTTCTTTCTTTCTTTCTTTCTTTCTTTCTTTCTTTCTTTCTTTCTTTCTTTCTTTCTTTCTTTCTTTCTTTCTTTCTTTCTTTCTTTCTTTCTTTCTTTCTTTCTTTCTTTCTTTCTTTCTTTCTTTCTTTCTTTCTTTCTTTCTTTCTTTCTTTCTTTCTTTCTTTCTTTCTTTCTTTCTTTCTTTCTTTCTTTCTTTCTTTCTTTCTTTCTTTCTTTCTTTCTTTCTTTCTTTCTTTCTTTCTTTCTTTCTTTCTTTCTTTCTTTCTTTCTTTCTTTCTTTCTTTCTTTCTTTCTTTCTTTCTTTCTTTCTTTCTTTCTTTCTTTCTTTCTTTCTTTCTTTCTTTCTTTCTTTCTTTCTTTCTTTCTTTCTTTCTTTCTTTCTTTCTTTCTTTCTTTCTTTCTTTCTTTCTTTCTTTCTTTCTTTCTTTCTTTCTTTCTTTCTTTCTTTCTTTCTTTCTTTCTTTCTTTCTTTCTTTCTTTCTTTCTTTCTTTCTTTCTTTCTTTCTTTCTTTCTTTCTTTCTTTCTTTCTTTCTTTCTTTCTTTCTTTCTTTCTTTCTTTCTTTCTTTCTTTCTTTCTTTCTTTCTTTCTTTCTTTCTTTCTTTCTTTCTTTCTTTCTTTCTTTCTTTCTTTCTTTCTTTCTTTCTTTCTTTCTTTCTTTCTTTCTTTCTTTCTTTCTTTCTTTCTTTCTTTCTTTCTTTCTTTCTTTCTTTCTTTCTTTCTTTCTTTCTTTCTTTCTTTCTTTCTTTCTTTCTTTCTTTCTTTCTTTCTTTCTTTCTTTCTTTCTTTCTTTCTTTCTTTCTTTCTTTCTTTCTTTCTTTCTTTCTTTCTTTCTTTCTTTCTTTCTTTCTTTCTTTCTTTCTTTCTTTCTTTCTTTCTTTCTTTCTTTCTTTCTTTCTTTCTTTCTTTCTTTCTTTCTTTCTTTCTTTCTTTCTTTCTTTCTTTCTTTCTTTCTTTCTTTCTTTCTTTCTTTCTTTCTTTCTTTCTTTCTTTCTTTCTTTCTTTCTTTCTTTCTTTCTTTCTTTCTTTCTTTCTTTCTTTCTTTCTTTCTTTCTTTCTTTCTTTCTTTCTTTCTTTCTTTCTTTCTTTCTTTCTTTCTTTCTTTCTTTCTTTCTTTCTTTCTTTCTTTCTTTCTTTCTTTCTTTCTTTCTTTCTTTCTTTCTGTCTGTCTGTCTGTCTGTCTGTCTGTCTGTCTGTCTGTCTGTCTGTCTTTCTTTCTTTCTTTCTTTCTTTCTTTCTTTCTTTCTTTCTTTCTTTCTTTCTTTTCTTCTTTCTTTCTTTCTTTCTTTCAGGGTAAGCTGGTGAAGTATTTTAGTCGGCAGCTCTCTTACAAGCGTAAAGTGCCCTTACAGGAGCGGAATGTTGAGCTGGATGGATTCCCTCGACTGGGACACTGGTTTCGCATTGTTAACATCAGGAAAGAGGTTATTGAGGTATGAAATGATCTTGTGTGTGTGCGTGTGTGCGCGTGTGTGTGTGTAAGCGCGCACTTTCTCGTTTCTGTGTGGAATCATGTCTTTATATTTTCTATTAAAAGTTAAAATAGTTAAAAAGAAAAATATTTTTCATCTGAAAATAAGAATTGATTTAACAAAAGAGACCTCAACATTTGCAGAGTCTTCTATCAAAACGTCATATTATTGAAGATCTCAATATGAACTCAAACATTTTTTACCCAAATCCAAATGATTTGATCTCTACAATTGACATTCATTATATAACTCCACACTCCTAATATTTCTCATTTCTAATAATCGTTTTTAGGACAAGCGTCTGAGACAGTTTAATGAGCTACCAATATTGTGTCTTTTGGCATCTCATGACGTCAGGGCAACTTTCACTGAAATAAATTCACCGTAAGTCACTTTAGTTGAGATTATAGCAGATCAGTTATTTTGTGTTGTGCGTCCATGTCTTTTTTGCCAGGAAATCGGGCCGGGGGAGCTGACGCTGGAGGCTCTGTTGGACATGTCTGATGAGCAGGTGTCTGAGGCGCTACAGAAGTTCGGAGCGAGCGATGATGAGTGTGCGCGCCTCAACGCCTCACTCACGTGTCTACGATCCGCTCACAAATCAGGTGAGTTCACAGGGTGAATTGAAAAATTCAACAAGTTTCTTATACAGAATCATGAAGTGTTTCTCTCTTGTCACAGTACACCCTGCATTCTGAATCAAATAACAAATGATCTTCTTCGTGCATCTCGTGACTAGTTGTCATATGCGTTATTCATCACGAGAACC